>NC_142677.1:16251637-16551637 GCF_964200805.1 Pocillopora damicornis | reverse complement strand
ACGACAAAATTACAATCTTAGCCTTGACCTCCAAAATCATTGTAACAAAACACCAAACCCCGAAAACGCTTTTCTTTTTGTTAAGTTAAAACCTCTCCCAACAAGGAGTGACTTCAAAAGAAGTTTGTCTTTACAAGATCTATACATTTTCAAGCAGAAAGCTGATGGGAAGAAAGGAATACCAGAATATCAACTAGGGGATGTTGTTTGATTTGACAGTAAATTCTCCGAGCCTAAAATGAGAAATATGTTCTGGAAAATGGAGGAAATTTATAGCTAGATCTTGGGACTAAGGTCATAAAAAAACAAGATATAAGGCTTTGCAGTAAGCTCGATTTGAAGGCTACTGCTGAAAAAGGACCATTCTTACCAGTTCCTGATTTTTCTCCATTACAGGTCGACTCTCCCAAGCTATGTATTCCAATATGTCTACATCTTCCGTAGAGACCAACTCGAGTATACTCGGTCCCTGGCCCTCCTTGAATTTCTCGTCCTATAAGAAGGAAACGGAAAAGCAACACACATGTTGTCAAGAAGTTTGAGAGGTTATATGGGTAATTCAACTCCAGCCAATACTCCTTTAAACAGGGTTTCAACGAGACGTATACTCTGGAAACCTTATCATTCATGTTATTAAAAAGCATTTACATGTAAATTCCTAGCTTACCCCTATTTGAGATTCCAGAGTTATCTCGCCATTCGAAAATTTTCTCCTAATGCTTTAAAAATTTAACTTTAGACTCCGCCATTTTGAAAACAATTCAGTAAAATGGGAACGCACACATAACCTATGAGCAACGGTTCACATTCTGCCGCTCCTGTAGCTTCAAACAAATTGGCGAGAGATGGAAGAGTGGGGAATGAGCCTTGTTATGTCACAGGTAAGCAGCCAGATCGCTAAGAAAGATTTAATATGGCGACCTCCATGGTCGAATCTTCAGCAAATTGAAAAAAGACTTAGAAAGGCTCGGTTACTCTTAATAATCTCAAAATGAAGCAAGAATCATAATTTCGTACATACGCTATTCATCAATGAGACTAAATTGCATGGTTTCTTGGGCATATTTCTCCCTTTATCTCATTTCTACCTTTTCTCTGTGTTCAACTGCAACAAAACTTGTGAATTTGGATACCACGGAGAACGTCTTGCTCAAGGAAACGATGAAGTCTTTCCTGTCTCTCTTCACAATCTACGGAATCATAAAATAACAACAACCTCGGTTCAGTCATGAACAAGGCAAATCTCGACGGCCTAGACATAAGTAAGCACTTAGGTATTAACATGCAACTACTGCCCCCGGTTCTTTGAATGGTGGATAACTCAATCCCCAAGACAAATCTCTATCCCGTGGATAGCGCAATACGTTTTGTTCGCAGTTATCCACTAGATAGCGACTTATCCGTTATTTAGTGTTAGTTTAGCCTCTTAGTCAGCCCCTTGAACAACTCGCAGCCAGTAAATTGTGTTCGCCAGGAGCACAACATGATAACCCTGAGCAGGGTTTGAACCCAGACCCCTCCATCAGGATAGTGAATCAGTGTGTAATGTGTCAATCACCATTTGAAGTTATCGTCATAATCCTCATTGTTTTTGTCTCATCTTATGGAGACTAGGGCCAATCCCTCTTTCTCCCTCCAACACGATTTGAATTACTCAGCACCGACAACATGCGGCTAAAATAAATGCAATGATGAATGATGTTATTTAATATTAGTTATGTTTTTGAGACAAACCTCGTGCCCAGTGCGCTGCTCATGCAGGCTACCTTCGTCCCAGTCTCTGATGATTGCACGCGCGGTCAGCTGATGAAGAATCTGTGCAAGGAAGCGATTGTAGAAAATTACCAAAAATGCAATCACTGAAAGCTGGATAGTTTTGTTCCACTTGCACTTACTTTGCCCTTAGTGATATTTAGATCAGCGGTAGACACCATGGTTGATACCGTTGTGCCGTTAACCTCTGCGCTCAAGGTGGCCTGGTAGGAGTTCAGAAAAAATTCAAAGCATCAGTGTGGACTTAAAATGAACTTGATGTCAGAAAATCAGTAGTTACCTGTGTGCAGTTATCAACAAATCCATAAACCACTTGTCTAGAACCGTTGAACAGCGACAAGAGTTGGTGAGGAGCTTGTACAGGGGGACTGGACCCGGAATCGTGCTGCTGCCAGGTTACTCCCACTGATGTCAGGCCTGGTTGCTCAGCTTTGGACAACTGCGATCTCACCTAAATGAACATTATTTTCTCAACAACGAATTCTTAAATATTCTTTGGATAATCAATTTATCCAGAAGCTATGGCCGTTTTCTAAGAGACTATGAAGATTGGCGGAAGTTGTCATCGATAAATAATTTCATGCCATCAATTTTCATCTCGAGTCATAATAGCCTTTTCTGTTGACAGGAATTCCATACCTTTCTTTCCCATTTAGACTTGGCACTACCGTCAAAAAACTCTGAGGCACCAGCTCCAACTCTGGACATTGCTCGTAGAAGGTAACGATTGGCCGTGGAACTGAGGAGAAAAGGAAACGAACCAAACAAGGTGTAGTGATGAGAAACTTCTCGCATACAAACGGATATATATAGCAATTTTAAAGGTAACGCCTCAAGTCATCGGTGGCGTTTAACCAAAAATCCGAATTATCACTTATCGTCTACAGGTAGAACAGGAAAAAATAATTTAGTATCAGAGATCACATTTCTTTACGGGATGCTGCGCACCCCGAGATCTGCCTTAATCCTAACTTGAAGCATCGTAGCTCAGTTGGTACCGGCATCCAACCGCAGCACACGGACTTGAGTCGACTGTCATCATAAAAGAAAAGAAGACCGAATTGGACGACATCTTTGGATCTCTTCGCTAAGATTAAAAACAAGGGAAGCTTTATCTCATGGAAAAAACATTAAGTTTACAAAATCTGAGAGCTCAAAACGCCCTTCCTGAGTGTTTGCAAAATTTAAACTTAGCTTGAGCATCCAACACAGAGCTGAAGCCTTTGGGAGATATGGTACAATACGATCCTAACTTGGCAAGGCCCTTTTCCGGTTACTTACCCCACACCAAGGGAAAAGAGCCTGTCACTTTGGCAATGATTGCGGATCAAGCCAAGAGTGGTTTCCTCTTCTGTCACGTGGCCATCCGAGATTAAGAACAGATTGCGTGGGTGGTCAGCGGTCGATAAGGTGGGTAACATGTACAGCTTCCGAAGGACTCGCCACAACTCTGTGCTGCCTTTGTCAGCGGTTAAGGACTGGAAAAAATGACGTAATAACTAACGATCTTGACTTTCAACCGGGTTGAAAACCAAAGGAATGGAATGGCATTTTAATTCGTTTACACAGAAAAGAATGTTATGTTCAATGAGAAGGCAATCTGAGGAAGGAATTATATTCTCAACAAGTTTTTAAATTCTTTTCACGTGCCTTCCACGCGGTAAATTTTGCCAGCATGAGAAATTTTCAAGTGAAATAACTGAGAAAATCGTATGCAGCCTGTGCTCATATTTTACCATTGCGAGAATCTGAGTAAACGCAGAAGCCCATTAATGAGCTCCTAGTATACGCCAGTATGTCTCTGGTCAACTGAGCCACCCTACGGAAGCTTAGGAGTTTGCTTACCTCGACAAATTTTTTAGCTTCTTCAAAAGAATCTTTGTCTTTTCGTACGCTATATAGAAACAGCTCTGAATGTTCTGAAAACAGACAAGTACAGCCAGTTAACTGAACTGATTTAATATCAATTTGAAGCTGCACAAAGGGCTAAAGACGCGATGGAAATGCTAAAAAACGTTTACAGAGTAAGTTGACAATTAAACGTGTCCCTCCCTACCTGCCGTCAAAACACAGTAGTTAAACTACAAACTAATCTGAATTTCATATATTTGCACTGCGGTGAAGAGATGAAATTAAGAGATCCTCGCAGCTAAGAACACTACTGAAACGAGTAGTTGAAAATAGGACCTGAAAAAAATTCAGGCTCGTATGGGATTTGAGCCCATGACCTCTGCGATACCGGTGCAGCGCTTTACCAACTGAGCTAACAAGCCAACTGGGAGCTGGTCGATGTGTTGAGTCCAAATAAACCATCCAAGTAATGAATGAAGATTTTAGATATATGAATTTCATATATTTAAATATATATTTATAAACTAATCTCTTGTTTGTAGTCAACAAACCATTGACAGAAATGTAGCGTCCACGGATTTACGAAAAGAACATGGAAATGGAGCGTGTTACTCTTATTTTAACTTCAATGTTCATGGCAATCAAATTTATAACCAAGGATTCTAAGTTATGCGCGAGTTGATTGGTCAATTCCGTTTCCGAGCCCACGTTCTACCAGGCCATTGACTCCCACAAAATGAGGAGAGCACCTGGTAAATCAAACGCTATTCATATGTACATCTGAATTGTTGACGAGACAATAAATATTCTAATTCAAATAAATTACAGAAACTTTTGATTCTCTGATCTGCGATTGAAGCTGGTTCGGAAGGTTTTTTCTGTAAAACAATTGTTGAGGGTTTTGAGGAGGATTTATGACCATTGCTCAGTACTGACTGCAAGGAAAATTAGAACCATTTAATTAAAGAAGAGGTGCTACATTGTGACTATAAAGTAGCTAAATATAAACTTATGTACATGGCATTTCGTGCATTCTGGCATGACTGCTTTTCATACAATTCGAATTGAGTAAACAGAATAGGAAAAACGCTAGAAGAGCAGAGTTCGCGGAGATAAACTAAAACCGAGAAAAAATTACTGGTGCAGACCTGAGTTCTAAGCTTGCAAGGTTTTTGTATGCAGTAGTACTCTTTCGCATTCGTCAGACAATTTCTGGATACGATATTCTTGATTTCACTGTCAAAATTGATCAGTCTATTTGTCTCTGAACGAGGTTGTGCTTCATTTAAAATTACGTTAGCCCTGGTTAGTTCTCTTCGTAATTTCTTCTGAATCTTTCATCTCATTTTTTTCAACTATTGGGCTAATGCAGGTCCTCCTTACTCTTTCGAGCATTTTGATTGGTTTCTAACGCCAATAAACAATTAAGCACCACATAACAATCGCTTTTATGATGAAATAAATTTAATTCACCACCTGACAAATCCATGTTAAGGTTATGTCATGAAAGAAGTAAGATACATTTTCCAAGGGTTTATGCCGTGATAAAAACTCACGGGATATTCAAAGAATACTCAGAAAGACTGACAATCATTTGCCCAACGGCTCGTTATTCATGTTCTTTAAACAACCTGAGCGACTTTATGCCGCTAAACACTCTTGGATAAGGCTCTCTGTCGCCTACATAAATCACATCAGTATAATTTTGCACGCTGCGGAGAACGAGTCAATACATCGCTAAGTAGCTACATTAAATGGAGATAAAACTCATTCCTACACTATTTTTGCTTTCCTATAAGGGAGATCTTATATCACCGTTTTTGAAAAATGCGGAAAGGACTCAAAGAAAATGTAATATTTAAAGCCTTAAAAATAAGTCTGAAATCATTCTCAGTTTATGCGATAACTAATTGTTAATACTCTCAGATTTGTGCTTTACAGAACGCAGCTTTCCCGCACACCACAAGACAATAGCAACATGTCCAAAGAGAACAAACATGGCCACGCCGACCGTGTTCATAAGAGTGGGCTGTGAAGAAAAACGATCTAACAGAGCTGATCTCCTTTCTTGAAGATCCACTTGGGCCGCGTTGAACGCCTGTTGGATACCCATGGCGATCAATATATGAGCTAAGTTGTGGCTTTGGCCAAAATTATCGAACACACCTGCCATTAAACGTTCTGGAACTCTCGCGGCGTACAGCGCGGCGCCTAAACCGCAGAAGACAACATGACGTTTGAAATACACTGTGGATATGCGGTTATACGCTGGGTCGGCGTTTTCACATAACAAAATACGGACCGTGTACGGTGATGTGATAACAAGCCAATTTACGGCAAGAACGCCGACCCTTAGCAAGGCTTTGTAATCTTTACAACGTGGATGGTTTGATGCGCAACACAAAAAAGTTATGAAAAACGAAAAGAACGTCGAAATAGACTGGAAAACGGTAAGCGAATCGTGCACTGCCCAAGCAGACGCGCCCGCGGTCCTAGAGTAAAAAAACATTGCTTGCCCGGCCGTGAACGTGTAAAACCCGATAGCCGCGTAGTCAAAGAAGAAACAAATTCTATGGGAATCCTCTGACATGCAGTTGAAAAGATGTGCAGAGGAACTCATTAAATACAGAACCGAAATTCCCACGGCGAAGGAGATCAGCGGCAGAAAAAATGGGTCAGTCGTGGGTAAGGACGTCATGTTTACAGACACGAACAGTACTAGAGCAAGCAGGTGGCTCCAAACGTTTATAGTTTCGTTGGAAGATCGGAGCAAACTTCTGATACATTCCCAGAAGGTTAATCCGGGTCGTCGATAACCAGACACGATGAATGGCGTCCTGAACACTTCAGGGATTTGGTTGCTTGAGAAGCCGTACTTTTTCTTGTTCGCCCCTTCAGAGTTCTCTTTTACACTTGAAGTTTTCTTCATATTGTCGTAGGCTGAAAAATTATTTTCCCATTCGTGACAGTTTGTCGGCGTTCTTTCTTTCACTTCGTTGGGTTGTTGAGGCCTTTTGTACGTCTTTAGATGCATTCTCACGGATTAGCAGCTCCTTCTTTCGTTTCACTCAGCGATAAAATTGATTGATGGCGTTGTCTTCCTCAATTAGACAACAGTTTATTCATTTGTGGGTCATTCACTTGAAGATTCCCGCCGTTAAATAAAAAATGTGGCTCACCTACGGCTGATTTCCTAGGTGCTTTCGCTTTTGCTCAATTTCCTTGAGCTTACCCGGTTGTCAAGTCAAGCACTGATATCAAACCGCTACCAGTTCTGAAAACGCCAAGCGCTGATCGGACCGCTTACCAGTCGCGACGCTTATCATGAATAAATAAAATCGTTCTCTGCTACACTGGCAGGACAGATACGCAGACATTCTCTTGAAAAGTTCATTAAGAACTTCACGAAACCACAGATTAATACAACATTCCCGAACAAAACAAAGCCAGCGCTAAAACCGGTATGAAATGGATGGCACAATAAGTTCAATTGCAACTGGCTTGTAGAATCCCACGCGCTTCTGCTCGCGTTGACTAACGTCATATTAATTTTAAATATTTACCAGATCATCTTTCTCGAAAGCATCTCCCAGCATTAGAACGCCAGCAATTACCTTTGACAGTATTATAAAGGCGAACAAAAGATTTTCGTAAAATCTTGATTTTCTCGCCTGTGGCGCATAAATTTGATAGATTAGGAAAGTCACATTATTCATGTTAATATTTATTGTATAAGTCTCGAGGGACCCTCTGTTTATATTTGAATAGTTGCGTAAATATGGGCCAAACTGAAAATAATTTGAAACAAAACAGTAATACTAGTTAAAAATTTGTATTTCAAGGTAAAAACACGTTCGTGATAAACTCCACAAAAATTTATCAATGTCACTCACTGAGTATTCGAACCATCGACTTTGCAATGTATTACAAAAAAACGGACCGCATGAAATTGGAGTTAATTGTACAGAGATGTATGTAAAAAAAAAAAACAATTCCGTTGTGATTTATTCTATCTAGGAAAATCAACACAAATCTGATTTTCCTCGTTCTTCGCGGATGTTTCGGTATAGCTTTAAAATGTACATTAAACGAATTAACAAAGCTAGGTGATACAATCCTGTAGCGAAACAAAACGATAAAATTCATTCATTGGATAGAGAAAAGGTTTCTAGAAGCAGTACCCTTTCGTGAGGTCTTCTCGCTTTTTTTGTTTCTTTATAGCATCAAAGCAGGTGATAACTCTGGACAATCAAGTCACCAGAAAAGTTTTATTTAACAAATTTCTATGGAAACGTTAGCGTTTCAGCGGAAATTCGCTAATCGTAGTGCTATAAATCACGACGTTTTCTTGAATGTAACGGTTGAAGCGCATGCATGAAATGCACGCACAGTCAGTCTTCTTGTTATAATTTCTGTCTAGACGGATAATTCCCTTAAATTATTGAGAAGAATTTTTAAGATGCAATAACCTGTCATCAAAAGGATGCTCTAAGTGGATAGAGTTCCACAGTCGTAATATATCCTTTGAACTAGACTAAAAGTAGACTGCTTTATAGAGCTATTAAAATAGCCCTTCACCTGGAGCCCCGCAAAATGCGAGCAGGGCTACCACAGGAACAAGTTGATGTAACATCTGAAAAGAATATTATTCTCTCTACTTGAGATAAGGTATCGCGAGGAAACATATCAAAATTCCATGCAGCTCTTGATAAAACAACAACTACTTCAGACCCATAAAAACATCCGGAAGCAAGCACCTTTGAAAATCCTCGCGTTTGGGGCGTATATTTTAATATATGAAATAAATGGGCGCTTTTACAAGGGCAAGAGAAGACACTCATTGAATTTTTCCCAAAAACGAGGCCAGATGTGGTCACTTTAAGATGCAGAATGAAAAAAACAAAAACAAAAACAAAGAAAACACAACAACAAAAAACCAGATACTATGAGTAGAATAGAAAGATGGTGAATGTTAGGATCGGTCACAACTTACAATTTTGCAATGAGCGCTATGTAGAAGAAAAGGAAATGGTTTCCTTTATTGAAATGCTTTAGTTAGAAGCTATTATCAGTTATTGGAAGAAAGGATAGACGAGTGTGATAAACCAGTCAAAGAATCAACGCCGAAATCTAATCCTCTCTCATAATAAAACATTGTTCTTAAAGGTTTTTGTAACTCGTCCTTACAACAAAGGGACGGAAGAGAGCGCTTTTTTCAATTGTTTCTAATTTTTTATGGGAGGGCCGTTCATTTAAAGAGAGCTGCTGAAACGAGAATTGAATGTGCGCCACTTAAAAGCAGTTATTCTGATAACAGTTCGAGTACGATGACCAAAGCTGTCTCAAAATTTGTTTTAACTACAATGGTAAAAACATTTTGCGAGTAAAAACAATCATGAAATCAATTTACAAGTAGAACAAAGGTACTATGTCTGTAAAAAGTTCATTTTCATGCAATTTTCATGGACATTACATTACAATGATCGGCACAAGAATAGCGTGGAACACTGAAGTGTTAACAGGCCATTGATATCTGCAAAAAATGAATTCAAATACCTTTCTAATTAAGAATATATAGAGAAAACCTCATTAAAAGATCAAGTCCTAATTGAAAGAAAAAGTTTCGGACATTTCTCTGAAGAGGACAACTTGCCTCGGTGACATAAAACATCCGTACTTAAAATAACATAAAAAATATTAAACTAAATTCATACTATATGTATCTCAACAGTAGAAAGCAAACCGCTTGTTCTTCTTTACAATTTTCACGCGTTCCTCTTTAGAAAAACAATGGCAAACTCAACATAAATTTTACTTTTGGAAGAAACATCCACTTCGATCAAATTACAGTATTTGCAACATAGGCGAACTTCTCGCCTTCCTTCGCAGAAATATAAAAGTTCAGTTTAAGTAGATTTATCATGTCCAATTTTACCGGATGGATTCGAAATTAAAGACCTAGCAAACCAGAGTACGATAGCGAGATTCCCAACCAGAACTAAAAGAGTCAAACCGATCGTCTCGAAAAAACTCGGTGTATGTTCTGTAACGAGGAATTCTTTTCTGGCTGAGAGATCCGAAAGGAGAACGGAGAATGCAAAATGGTCACCTGTAGTGGTAAGCACATGAAGAAAGTTGTGACTTTGCCCGATAAAATCGAAGAACCCGGGAACGAACCGTTCAGGTATTCGGGTCATATTCATTAAGGCAGCGGCGGCGAACGAGATAAGACACCCTACGAAGAGACCAAGAGAATCGGGATTGCATGCAGGATCAGAAGAGCACATAAACAGACGAACGAAGTACGGTGAACAGTTGTGCAACCAGGATAGGATGTAGAAACCGGTGCGGACGATGAAACGGAGATCGAACCACTGATGACGAGACTTGCAACAGTTGAAAGTGGCACTGAACGAAATCAGGGCTGAAACGAATAGGAACAACTCCCGCCAGTCGAACAAAAGGAGCCCAGATCCCAGTGGATGGCAGTAAAAATAGAAGGCTTGGCCATTGGTAAATGTGTATACGCTGATAGCAGCGTAATCCAGGTAGTACCCGATGTGGTTTTGTAGCTCGGTCATAGAGCTGAACATATGGGCCACACAACTCATCGTGTACATAATGCAGCAGCCGAGAGTGTACGACATCAGTGGAAAATAAAAATGATCAGTGAAAGGACTATGGTTCCACACCACTGAGCAGTAGCGGGCAATGAGTATCACGGCGGAGAGAACATGGCTCCAGAAATTTACTGTCTCGTTGTTGGCGTAGAAAACACTCTTCACGCTATCGAGAGCGGTCAGGTTTCGCGGCCGGTATCTTGTCGTAAGAAACTCGGTGCGGAAAGCTTGTGGGATTTGATCTTCACGTAATAACATGGAGTAGCGGTGGACCTCATCAGTTTTACCTTCTTTCAGTGACCCATTTTTGTAAACACTATCATCTAAATCGTGCGACATCACCGCACCGTTTCGTTCGACTTGTTTAAGCTTTCCTTGTCTCGTCAGCACCTTCGTCATTTTTAACGATTTCTCCGCTCCCAAAAATATTTTTGTTTTTCTGAACCGGCGCCGGCGCTTCGCTTGTTGATGAATCGATATTGCAAACTGTAAAAACAATTATGCAAATTCCAAACAATACGTAAGAACTGAGCAGATCTAACTCGCGCACGTTCAAAGTCATCTTCGTGGGTTGCACATTTTAAATAACGAAAAATCATTAGAAAACGACAAATTAAAAGACACATTCTGGAGAAAACTTTACAGTAAAATCATTCTAAAGCATCTGTATCCGTTGGATTTAATAATGGTTTCAAAGTTTTGAGTATATGGACTTTAAACTACTATCAATTAAAGAGTCTGAGTATCTTTTGACTAAATAATTGACTCGTGACAGAATAGAGTGATTTTCACAATATCTGTAAAGAATGAAGCAAATCCAAGTTTCTTTCTCTCTCTCTCGCACAGTTTAACCATTGCTTTATTCATTTGAGAGTTATGAACACACTGAACAGAGGTTTAAATAAAAAGGTTGGAGAGAAGAAGCTTACGCTCAAGAATCTTAAAGGGAGTACTTGAAGAAAGGAAAATACGTTACACCATAAGTGAAATTTTTTAAATGTCTTGAAATCCGCAATTGTTACGACGTGACGTTAACGCGCGACTGATTATCATGCTGAAATGCACTGGCGTTTTTCAAGGATAGTTATTTCATATTTGCACACTTGAGTTGTTACAAAATTACGCTTCAAAATGCACACCATTTAACATCTATATCTAGGTGGTTTAAGATGTGTTCAAAAATTAAAACTTCAGATATTTCGATTCCACTCTAACGGTTCACGAATATCGCACCATAGTTGTGGTATCGGCTCCAGGAACATTGCACATCATGGGGACGAGTATGTGCAAACATCGTGGTGCCTGAAGACATTACTGAGTTGTTAAAAAATTTTCTCTAAGTCTCGTTTAAAACAGATTTTTTTCGAGCCTCTCTTTTACACTTGGCAATGTTCTGGTCTTCGTGTTTTAGGAGTGGTGCCCTCATATGTCTAACGTGGCTTCAACGGAGTCTACGAATACGAGGCGCATGAGCGAGTGCAATTAGCTATTCTGACGAAAATATGACCATGGACTAGTATGAGATAAGACACATGAAACTTTCTTTTCCAATGAAGAAACGCATTTGAGTTGCAATGTGTAAGTCCGTGGTATATCTTTTTTCAAAAAATCCCTTTAACACACAAATGAACTTACTGCTTCCAAACACGAGTACGTTGAAAATCCAACCTTCCTTCACAAGACTGAGGCACATCAGTAGTATCTTTTTGGCGTCGTTAAGATTTGAACCCTGTTAGAGAAAACAGATGTCAGTGGTATAACATATTTTTTTCAGAGCAATAAGGACAATGGTGCAGTTCTGGGCCCAGTTGTTCGAAGGCCGATTAGCGCTAACCCAGGATTAAATTTTAGTCGGGGTCTCGGGGTAGTTTTCAAGGTTATTTTTTAAGCATCAAATAGACATATTCTTCTTTTCATATATTTCTTTTAAAGCTTTTAGATCTGAAATCAGATTTCACAGTAACCCTAGAGCTTGGTTCGTTCCTTGTAAAAGGCTAATGAGAATGTGCCACTGAATGGGGTCGCTCAAACGACTGGATTGACTGCAATGAGGTCGTATTTTCAATGGAGTTACTAGAATGGTTAATTTAGTACTATCAACTGAATTGATAACGTAAATTGGCCACCATTAGCCCTTCGTCAGAGCGATTGGAGGAATTGTGGGTTGTGTGTGACGAAGGGCTAACGCTAAAAACGTCAGCTTTTAAACTCTTTACGGTGGCCAATTTACCTTTTCAACTCAGTTGATAATACATTACTCTCCCACCGATGCAGCACCACAGTTTCTTCAGAAACTTACCCCCTTTATTTACTAGAATGAATTCGCCCATTTTCGGCATTATAGGGGTAGGAGGTTTCTGTCAAGTAGGGATTTAAAGATGGGAAGATTCCCGGCTAAAAAGTTGATACCATGTTACCAAAAGTGATTAAGATGGGGTCTGTAATTGGCTAAAGTATATACTACAATGGGGTTGGGGTTCTGAGAGGCCAGCGGCACGTTTCCGGCAAAAATTGACCCAGGTACCTTCCTTGCCCTGGCTTATCGTTTCCTTCGGAAAGTACAAATAGCACAACCTGAGATTAAACAGCTGTGGACAAACCATAGAAAAATGACGCAAATTTCCTAATTAAATGGTTCTGGAGTTTGAGATTAGCGCCGGAAATGAACAGCTCTCATTTGATCCCCAGAGGGATTTTCTTTAGCATGCGAAGAACATAACTACTACGCGCTTCTGTACAGAAACGTACAAAAAATGTATTGACAGAGATCAACACTGACCTTCATTGAGCAGGAGAGATCAAGCAGAAATATCACTTCAACTTCAGAAGGACTTTCAGCCTCGAACTCAGGATAAAATGTGAGCATACAAGCCTAGAGGAAAAATGCGTCCATGAGATTAAAGGTCTTTAGAGAAGAACACACGTGACCCTCATCGCTCTTCCACAGCAGAAAGCAACTAAGAGGATCTTGACTCCTTTGGAATGGAAAGGCAGGTCGTCACAGGTCCTGAGTATTAACCTTGCTATTCCGCCTCTTTATATCAAAAGTACAAGTGATTGTAAGTGTTCAGTGTGAAAGATAACACTAGAGAGCTGACCACTGACCTGTCTATCTGAATTGTTGGTGTGCCGCTCCACCCACATCCGGGGTACGTGAATCTCTGCTAAACCAATCAAAAGTTGAAATCCATCCCCAAGAGACTGGCCTGGCTCCAGTTCTATCACTGCTTTGGTGGCTGTTCGCTGGATAGAGAAACAAACAAACATGAATATTCAGATAACAACGTTATGCTGGGCTAATGCTCGAAACGCTAGGTTTTCAAAATTCGCTGCAGCGACTCATCTACCTTTATCAACATATAGTTTACAATTAACAAAAGGAGATTAAAATCTTCCTCTCTAGAATCGTGGATAGAAGAGGAAATGCGAAAGGCACAAGTAAGAAATGAAGTCAAGAAATATAACTAGAGAGCGCTATTTAATTGCGTATTTTAAAACCAAAACTTGAGGAAAATATCAATGAGATATCAAAGTAAAACCAAAACCTCGAGAAGCGCAGGAAAACGCGGGCGATCAAGTCGTGATCGGTTTTAGTCTTGTAACTGATTAATTGAGAAGAAGAAGGCGTGAGTTTTCTGGACCAGTCACAAAACATAGTTGAAAGTAGCCAATGCAGTCCGTTACATCTTTCGATACGCAATGAAAAAGTGCTCCACAAAAGCGTGAGTGAATGAATATTACCTTAACTTTCATCGCATGAGTCGGTGAGTCAAGTGAGCGAATCTCAAAGGGCATCTCCACGGACACTTTCATAGAAACGTCAAAGGCGGGATCGCTGAAAGAGAACAACGAATAAAGGATAATAAAAAAAGGAAATGCAGCTTAATTCTCAAGGTTGCACCCGAGCAACTTTCAAAAATAAGGAGAAAAAATTAACAGCTGTTTACAAATCAACGCACTCCCATCCCGGAACTCACCAGGGTCCCACTTCCCTTATCCGCACTGTATCCACATAAGTCTGATAAGAAAAAAAAACAAAAGAACTTGATTCAACGATGAAGTTGAAGTCAAACGCGCAACAACACAAAAGAAGTAAGTGAAAGAAGGCATAAAATGTGGCTCATGACCTGAGTTACTTCTTCTAAGGCCTTGTCACGTGTCCATGGAGCCACGGAGCCTGGGAGCGAGAAACAGATGTGTTCGCCGTCCACTGTTAATTCAGTGACATAAGTTATCTTGATTAACACTTGAGCACCGGGAGGAAGGTTTCCAACACTGACTGTAAACACATCCTGAGTAAATATGAAATAAGCAAGAGAAATATGAGATATAAATAAAGGGTGGGATCTTATTAGCGTTACCTTGAGAAACCTAGAGAATTCGGAGAAAGGGGGCGACATGTTGTGGTGGTGGCGCAGTCTTACTCCATATAACAACAAATGAACATTTACTCTAAAAATTCTACGTTTCAAGAAATCTAAGAGGAGACCACTAAAGCTATCGACGATTACCTTTATCTCAAAATCGAAAAAGACTTCGCTACAAAGCTGGAGGTGTACGAATTGCATGATAACCAAAACTTTGCTTGAAGGAGACAGGATAACTGAAAAAAATATAACCTTTTCGAAGTTTTAGACCTATAAATTCTTCTTTTGTTCACTCAATTCAAATGAGCAACTTCGATATCACAACACAACCTAGATGAAGTTTCGTGGTTGAAAATCAGGTGGAAAACACGTTACCTACCGGGGTTTCCTCGTCCATAAGGTAGGCCCCATGCCCCTGGCTGATGGCTTCCCTATATTCTTTGTGCGCTTGTTCTTTTTCCTTCACTTCACCAACGATATGCTTACCATTGATGAACGCCTCAAAACCACAAACTATGACCAGAAGGACGTCGACAGAGAAGGTATGTTAAACTTCTATTCAACAGTACTTCGGGAGCTTTTTAAACCCCGTTAAGATAAAACAGCAGGTCCGATTCGTCGGCAACGTGAACCCTTAATTTTGAATTCATTCTCTCAACCAAAACAAGGGAAAAAACTATTACAGAGAAGTGAATTTCCTAGATATGAGAGTCCAACAAAGTTTACCCCTCAACTATAACTACAAGTCCGAAGGTCATCTGCCGTAGCCAAGATACAAATTACAGGAGTTCGAAACGGTTCATCACACAAGTTTTTTAAAAATAGTTTCGAATTTTTCTATAAACTATCAGGCTGTCGACTAAACACAAACCTGCTGCCATGTCGTCGAGAGGGAAAACGTATTTAGCTTCTATGGGCGTCGAGCTGTTATTGCTATACTCTTGAAAAACTATCACCTGTGGTAAAAAAAAAAAAAAAAGAATATAAAAATGATTTGTAAGCTTATCATTGCCAAAAATTCAAACAGCTCTTGGAGAGAGACGATAGGAGCTACGTCACGCTTCGGGCATCTTAAACTAGATCGCTTGCAATCCGTATGAATCTTCTCTATCCTTGACCGTACTTCTTCCTTCTTAGTTTAGTCTTGCTTCTCTGGTGTTTTCCTGTCTAATCAAACTAATCATTAGTCATTACTAATCATTACTAATTTGCAATCCGTGTCAATCTGCGCCATCCTTGACCATACTTCTCCCTCTTGGTTTATCTTCTCCCCTTCGATGTTTTTCCACCTCGCCGATCTAATATTTTGTAGCCTCCTTCATGATGAAATTGATTTTTCGCGCCCAGAAACCGGAAAAATGTGACATAATATCACAGATCGCGATGCAGCTCAATCAGAAAGGGAATGAATGATGTAGCCTACCAAATAAGCTTAATCAAATTTTCCTCGGCAATTTGACCAACCTGAGCCGCCAAATCCAACAGCCTAGCTCTGATATGAACTGACTGCAACGGGATGGACTTGTCTCCAGTTCCCTTAAGTCCTGCCTCAACTTTAGTCAGAGGATCCACAATTGACATCACATCCGTTAGGACTACACTGCCGCGATGGTCTAGGAAAAAGCATTTGAAATCAGTTCAAAACTCTAGTTACATTTTCAACTATTGTAAGAACATGCTTAAAAGCAATAACAAATAGCAAATAGACTCATATCGCAATTTATTATCCATAATATAATTGAATAACAGCGACCTGTCACCTTAATTTTAGAAACCTACAAAAAAAATGTCAAAATGGAGGACGTTCATTCAATACCTTCGGGAGCAGCTTCCGAGCTATCATCGAAAAACCCGCTATCAATCGAGGCATCATCTCGATCAGCGACTACAACATCACCACGCAACACAAACTCAACCAGATATCTGCAAAAAAATGGAAATTTTTAAAGATCTTTGGACAGATATTTTACACACACGTATCGTAAATAAAGGTTATAGTTCTAAAAAAAGTATCAAATAAATCTGGCCCTGCATAACTGCCGAGGCTTAACGCACTTTTTTTTTTAGCATTACGTGACTTAGGGTAGTAAACAGCCTCAAGTAAGCTCCCTAACAACTCTGGGAAGGAAGAGAGACTGTATCACTTCAGGCTTTGCCAGAAACGAAAAATCGTTTCCCGGCCAAAGCTTGGCCTCAGTTTATTTTACAGATCCAGAATTGATCAAGATGCACCGTCTCTTTTTAATATGAATCTATTATCCAACAAACAAATACCGAGAATGGAAAATCTTATCAAGAAAATATGTGTTGATATAACACCAAATCCTCCCAACTAATTTAAAAGAAAATGTAAAGCAGTTTATGAATCAGATCTATGAAGTCCTCTTAACTGCAACCCTCAAAGCTAGGTGATGGACACCAAGCACTGTTACAGTTACCTTATTTTCTGTTGGTTCCCGTTGTAGATGGCAAACTCGTCGTCCTGAGGAGCAAAAACGATTTTGTCAGTTACAGCAGTCTGGTGGAAGCAACTTGCTTACTTTAAATGCCTACACAACCGACCTTAAAGTCAGAAGGCTCATTATCCGTGTTTCTCACTCCATGGCAGCTGCTATAACCTGATGGAGGCGAGGTCAAATCCATGGCAAATGTCTTGAACTCCTGAGGAACCACAAAACACCAATTACATCGGTTGTTGCTTGTGCTTTGAACGTCACACCTTATTGACCAATAGAAACATCTTAATTGGCTTCCCACCCCCCCTTCCCTTGGGATCGAACATAGAGGCTCGACGATTAACGTTCAGGTACCAGACTCACAATCACATTGTAAGAGTTCGAATTCCGGTCAGAACTATAGTGCTGTTTACTTTGGAGAAACACTTTACTGTCACAGAGCCTCTCTCCACCCATGAGTATAAATGGGCGAGGGGGGAGGAAGGGCTAGAGAGGAAGGGGGGGGGGGCCACCTGAGATAACCCTACGTCCCATCAAGATGCAGTAGCAATACTCTTGGTCGTTTCAAGTTTCAAGCAACAAAAACCGCAACAAGCTCTGACTGCAATTTGGGGGTAACTCGAACTTAATCCACATAGTTTGGGCGACCTACATGTGAAATGTGAACTCACCCATTTCTGTTACTTCATCAGAGCGTTTTCCGTAGGAAAAAGAGGAAATACAGGACGTTTCATACAGGCTATGGTATATTGTGTTGTTCATCATCATCTTAAAAGGTTTTTTAGAAGCCTCTCGTGTTGCTATGAGTTTCAAGATTGTTACCTTGACTTTACCCAAGGCGACCTCATTCACAAGCATAAGCCTTGATCCCTTGCTTCCAGGTGCCGAGTACTTGGCACTGGTGCTGTATGAGAAAAAGTAAGAAAATGATGAGGTTTGAGCTTAATTTTGATATAAGAAAAACGATTGTCACCAAAAGCCATTGGTTTTTTACTTTCCTAACTTCGCCTACTTAGATACAGTAAGAGATGGAACTCAGGTTATCCAGCATGTGTACAGCAAACGCCCCTCTTTCTCCCGGAAAAAAAAAAAAAGAAAGAAAGAAAAGAAAAAAAAAGACGGAGTATCTTATTTAGAGAAGTGACAACTTCATCCTAGTTGCAGACTAAGAACAGTACCGCTCCGAAGCGTGATACGTGGCGCGAGTCAATAAAAACCGGTGGAAGATATCGCAACGCCCCGTAAAGGTGTGGCTTCCTAGAGTTAAACCCGTGAGGAGATCTTTTATTGATTACCACATTGTGTGAATCGATTGAGAGGCACTGACTGTAGATTATCGAGGCTGGATCATTCAGCACACAAGTAGCTCCTACCTGGCAGAATTGGAAAAGTAAATCCCACTTCCTAACATTCCTGGGTCTGAACGTTGTCCTCCAAAGTCATCCACGACAATTTTAGGCATAAGAAGCCCTCTACAAGAAATTTAAAGTACACCTCACATGTTCCCCTCTTCCTCTAAAATATGATACTGTACATGACTCTTGAGGGTTTGAGAAATAGAAGGAAAGAAAGCTCGATATAATTTCGAACAATGTTATAACAACAACAATCCACAATCTTAATAATACTCATAAAGACGTACCTTGAAAGTATGCCTACAAAGTTTGCCACCTGCAATAAAATTAAAGTCACATCATTACATATACCCTTTACATATATGCAGCCAACTGTCTTCAGCTCCACTGTCCATTAGCGCACGTATCTTCCTTACAGGAAACCTCCGGGTAAATCAATTTAATATCTTGTCCTGTTACCGTCTCCTTTTAACGATTTAAGATATCAAGTGCACGCGCGGTTAAAATAAAAACAGAATATTAACATACACAAAACTATAGAAGAAAACTAGAGAAAAGGAAAGAGTGCAGAATTACTAACAAGACCGTGACAGTTAAGCGTTACTTTTGCAAATGGCGCTCACCTTCGATGCATGGAAAAGAAGAGCATTATTTCCAATGTGGGGAGAAAAGGCAGTTTCCTCCACAGGACGGTGGATAGAGTATACATTGAGTACATCAATCTCTGGAGGACTGACAAAGAGAGCAACATTTACAAGTTATATTCAACTCTTATATCTCTGACTTACGTCTGTTCAATGTCTAAAAATACATCTATCACGAACACCTTTAACACAATAGGTAGACTAAATCCTACCCCTCCCCCCGCCCCCATCCTTCCCCACTCCCAATCCGGAGCTTATCCCGGTTTCCAAAGCACAAATCCCTGGATGGCATGCTTGTCCATCGCCAGGTAACCACCCAGCTTTTCATCAGGCTTCCCTGACCGCTGGCCGGTACCTGGGTGGAGAGAAGCACTGTGAGAGTGAAGTATTTGGCCAAAGAACACAACACAGTGACCTGGCCAGGTGTGAAGAAACAGAACACGAACATTAAGAACTGAACCTTAAGAATCTCAGAATTGAAACTTGCCAACAGTTGTATAATTTTTAATTAGAACCTGGCATGAAACCGAATACTGTTTATCCTATCAAAGGGCATGTTTATTGACCCACGCATAGCTTTCACATACCAGAATTGAGTTTAAGCCTTTGAGAGAGGTTGTTGTTCATGAGTAAGGATAGTTTTTTTTGACGAGGTAGAGCCTTGGAATCAGATAAAATCTAATTCTAGGAGGATACGGCCAATAAAAACCTTAACACCAGGTCTTGAGACCAGCTGCTTGACCCTGAGTCCAGAGCACTAACTGTGAGGCTACCTCGTCTCCCACCCTTTTGCGTGGTTACAGCCAATTCTTTGAATGTGATTCACACACTTGTAGAATGCTATCAAATCTCCAGAAGTGTTGCTAAAAAAAATTAGTAGTTGTTTTACAGTGGAGTTCTCAACTTCAGTTGTTTGATTTTCTTACCTTGTTTCGCTTGATTTAACAAGCTTTTGGATTTTTTTGAAGCCATCACTTTCATGGTTAAGGCATTCAATGTAGGACTTGAGTGCCCTGTACTTGGAATGTACATCTTGTCTGGTTTTCCAGTTTGTAGACTCACCAATGCTCACCATGTCTTTAATAAGCTGTCAACAAATAATGATAATTTAAGATACAATCAGAAGAAATGGGTAACCCTTGTAAGCTTTACTGTACCTGCCCAAACTGTAATCTTAAAATTGTCATCAGTATTTCAGAACTGGTGAATCAAATAACTTCCTTTCAAATACAATGAAATTTACCATTAAGCCATTTGAAAGGATGTTTATGATCAACAGTATAACTGACACCAGCAATTTAACTCTTCAACTCCCAGAAGTTACTAACATATAACATCTCCCTTTAATTCCATATAATATCCAGCAAACAGGTAATAAAAATACTTAAAACTTGTCAGGTAGATGTTGTAATCACAAATTCTCCTAACTAATTTACAAGAACATGTGTAGCAAATAGAGGGGAGAATTAACAATCAGATCTCAGGAATTTAAGGGTTAAACAACTATTCCCACCCACACGATAAAAAACACTCATGAATCAACCTTTTCTAATACCTGAGATGTTCCTTACTTGACACAAGTCTTGTTTTTGAGCAATGAGGTGCTTTGAACTTATGTTTTCTCCTCTGTTCTTGTGAGGAATAGCTGAGAAAAACTCATCAGATAGCTGGTGAATAGTGCTGACCCCTTCACTATCATCTATTGATTTTCTCAATAAAAGTAAGATTGCTTCAGCTTTCTCTACATCCTCAAGTTTGATGGAACTGAGAGGAGTGGCCAGAATATCTGCCAGACTGCCTACTGCCTCATTCCAAATGTAATTGATAAGGTTTGCAACTTCAGGGGAGATTGAAGAATCTTCCTGTGAAGATGATTCCTCATTCACCAACTGAAAATAGACAAGACACATAATCAATAGACAACAAAAAGATATTTTTCCTGGGGAAATAAGTTTGAGATATGTTGTATCTTGTTCTACAAAATACTACGATTTGAGTGTCCTCTTTTATGCCATAAATTTGTCTTACAGAGCAATATTCAATCTTGTTGTCCTATCAGTGGGTAAGAGTAATCCCAAGAAGGACTATTGTTGGAAAGAAAATCACTGAAATTTCAAAAACCTTGATGTAAGTAACTCTTGGAGTCCTTGTCAGAGTCAACTTTGATGACGACTTCCACAAAGGTTGCCAAAGTGTCAATCACTTCTACCAAAAACAATCCCTCTCAGGAGTAACAAATAAAGGGGGTAAGTTTCTAGAGAAACAGTGGTACTGTGTCTGTGAGAGGGTATTACAGGGTAATTTAGTGTTATCAATTAAGTTGATAACGTGAATTGGCCACCATAAAGAGTTAAAAGGCTGATGTTTTGAGCATTAGCCTTTTGTCAGAGTGATTGGGACTCAGGACTACTCAAACCAGGACAATCAGACCACACTAGTACTATCAAATATCCTTTTTCTGTGAGGATAACTTCCAAACAGATTGTCAAAGCCTCTGTCACCCTCCCTTAAAATAGTCCCCTCCAGGACTACTCTCACTCTAGATCAAGGAATTTCTCATTTTCTTCTATTTTACTCAGACAAAAATTACCATTTTTTGTTGAATACATAAGTTAATACCCACCTGTTTCAGTCTGTCAGAGCCAATATTGGGTGATGGATACTTTGATAATTTCTTGTAACCGTCTGCAAATTGCTGATCTATTATAGCAATGAATGCTCCAAATGCCTCCTCAGAAGAGCTGAAATATCTGCATTCCTTTGTCCCTTCATTATATCCCTGCAAGAATCAAATGTAAAGGTTACCGGTAACCTACAAGAAATCACAATTAAAGCAAAAATATGTTTTGCTAAGGTGTGATGTATCCATACAGTAAATGCATATTGTTAAGTCTTGTGCATCTTATGTAAAGGGGCTCCAGGTACATTTGTTCATATTCACCTTTTAATGAGGGATAAAATTTTTGTTGCTTCAAAAGAAAAAGCCAAATTCTGCAATATTACTTATTATATACAAGTCTACAGCCAGGTTTCCTTGAGGTTAATCCAACTATTCTGATTAGTTCTTACTTAGCTGGGATTTTGCCATACAGATGGTTTCCATAGAAATGATTATCAGAAGTGTTTACAAAGAGGTGGTAAATTCAAACCAGACAAGTTTAATCCAAGTGCCATGATGATGTATGAAATTACTTACTAACCTTGCTTGCTTGAGCTGCACTGGGTAATATTGGCCTGCAGTCCATACCGCCATGACCTTAGGCCAATATTCCTCAGTACTACCCTTGCACTTAGTTACTAAGAGGTCAATATTCAAAACTGCTGATCGCATTGCTTTTCTTTGGAGTTACAACCCAAGGCTAAATACTCAAGCAGAGTTTGCTGTTGTTAATTTCATTTCTGTGAGTGGGCTGAGTAACAATGCAAGAGATACACAGTATTGTTTTTCCACATCTTGCTGAAGAAATTACAACAGCAAGGCTGATGGCACTAATTTTGTCAACTACCAAATTTGAAACATTTGTATCTACATATAATTTGTGGTTCAATTGCTTCCTAGGTTTAAATTTTTTAAACTAGTTTGAACCATATTTTCCTTCTTAAAATCATTATCATAATCTGGCACAAAAGGAGATAAAACTCAAACTGATTTTAACTGTCTAACAACACTCCAAAATTTGATCTTACCATGATGAATGCCATCAAGGTACCTTGGTGTGTAAATAAGCGGTATCTTGAGCTGGTGCAAGGTACATGTGAAGGAATGAAGTGCAACTCCAGAGAGTAAAGAAGAAGAGGACCCTCACCAGGATTTGTTTTCTGAAAGAAGCAATGCTATATCTAGAGCATCAATTACGCTTATTATCAATGATTACCTAATAACTAAAGGTCTTCATTGTTACTTTAAAAAATTCAGGTTTAACATAATTTTTACCCAAACTTCAAATCTTGTAAGCCTATGTGGGGATTCTCCAAGTCATGCAAATCTTTAAAAGTTCTTGCATGTCTGAAATTGTAACAACCAGAGTTCCAGAGCTAAAGTAGGGCTCCAAGGTCATTTTCTTTACAAAAAGCCACCTTTTGGCAACCTTCAATAGTAAAATGGTTGTCAGGAAAAAAATTCTGGTTTCCCCCCCCCCCCCCCCAAAAAAAAAATAACCTTCATATAAGTGGGAAGACATTTCATGTCCACTACATTAACAACCAGTAAGACATGGTACATGTTTATTTGCAACACTTTCATTTGCCAAATTTGTATGGTCAACCTCTTGCCAAGTTGCAATTTTTGTATATTATAGAAAGAAAAGAAACAAGTTACAAAAATAACCACTGACTGAACATACACCAATAAGAAAAACTGACTTAAAATGGCCCATTTACGGGAGAATACCACCTGATTGGTGTGTGTTTTGAGACAATTAACTGTCACATAATTTTTTATCTGTGCTGTAATTAGATCTTGGAAGTTGAGTAGCCATAATAGCTTATCTATAATTTATCTTTTAAAGTTGAACGAAGCATTACCGCTAGTAGGGCATCTTTAACAATTTCACAGTTTGGCTCATCAAATTCTGGACCATCAACTGCTTTGTAAGGCCACACCCTATTAAAAGGAAAGGTTGAGACTGAAATGAAAGCATTACAGGATCATATTTTTCTTTGTTGGCTAGCTAACAAGCACCTTCCCAGCCTATGGGCACATCAAATTGAAGGTTTTCGCTGGTTTCCATAGCATGAAGCAATTCAGTAACATCACCAAGAGGCCAGCAAAGTCTGTCGACTCCCTGCTCTTGCTTAATGTATATGCTCTACTGCTAATAGCCTGGGATTAAGCCACCAGAACTGGACACACCCTAGAGTGAAACTGATTCAACCAACCCCAAGACTGTGGTACGTACTTGTAAGGGATGGCCGTAAAAAAGTTTGATAGTCAGTATCAATGGACACTAATACTATTGCCCTTTCTTAAAGTGAAACCTCCAAAAAGAGATATCAGTTAGTATTGAGCCAAAAGTATGACTCAAAATGTAAGACTATATACCACACTTCCATGGTCAACATTACCAATAACATATCTGATGTATTTTATTACACCTACTTTATTCTATTGAGATCTGGAAGCTTCTGTTTCTTTGTAGGTTTGGTCACATTATCTTCCCTTTGGTTCTTAGCTATCATAATAATAAATGTAGCATGCATACAATAAGCACAAATTTAGCACAGATAGAAACTGTAAAACTCCTCTTTTACCTCTGATGTTTCTGTTTCAAGGATGGAAAAAAATAGGAGACATTTACATGCAATGGGTAGGGTTGCTAATTAGCAGACTTCATATTTTAAATACAATGATCAATTTGACTCAAATGATTATGTTCTTCCAGCTGTTTTGTCAAAACCACATCAAAGAAAGTCAATTTTAAAGGGGAAAAATAGCATGCTTTTATCTGTATGCCCTTCATGAATTCAAATAACTTGCTTAGTATCTGATACCTTACTACTAACTTTTCAAGATTTAATAGTTTGGAGTTTAAGATGTGATTAAAAAAATCTAAAAGTAAGCCAAGCTGACAATCATAATGTGCCTCCATAACCCAGTTTCTGCTGCAATATAAATAACCAGAAGCATTTCAACTTCCCCTGAATGCCAGGTTTAGTAGTCTCAATTTAATTAACAATTTTTGATTACCAATTTACTCCTGGGTGATATGAAAGTGAAGTACTTTGCCCAAAACTGACAAAATAATCTTGCCAGGATCAAAATCAATGGATTATGGAATTAAGTCCAACCCTTACTATTTGATATTGTAGTATTAGATCCTATCTGGAATCTTAAATGAACCAATAACTAAGGCCATTGGGCTGTTGAACTGTTAGATCTGACAAAGTCAATGTTCACACAAAATTGACAACCATGAATGCCAAAAAAGTTTGTCACAGCTTACCAACAATCTTGCCTGAACTAAAGTTCTGTGATTCAAGGGTTTCTGACAAAGGAAAAGGCTGTGGATCAACAAGTTTTCCAGACTTGATGCAGTCAGTAATGAAATCAAATGGAACCACTGGAATTCCAAGCTTCACTGCAGTTCTTCCCTTATACGATGACAAAGCTTGTTCAGAATCACCAGTCACCAGAAAGTTTGTCTACAAAAAATAAAATAGATATTTTGTTAATGGAGCTTGTAATACAGAAATATACAAGTTTCAACAAAACATAACTGTTGCCGCACAAGCATTTCCAAATAGGAGGTGTATTCTTATAGACTGCTAGATTCTCAAACAAAACAGTCTTATATTCCATCATAGAATACAGGGATAAGTGAAGGTACATAAGTAGAGATTGAGAGCTTTATTCAAACTAACCCTTAAATTTATTGTGCCATAAAATCTGTTAAATTATTAATAGCAAAATATTTACCCTTGTAATGCTCTTATTGTACTTTTTACCATCACCTACTTTTGCCAAGTCTAATGCCTATTTCAAAAAATTTGAAACCCTGTAGTAGGTATCAGTATACATGTTTTTAGTTTTTTTTTTTTTCAGACAGGTTGGTAAAGGTATCGCACCTTTATGTCAATACACTCTCCATAGGCCAGAATGACAGCAATGCTGAACCAAACCCTTTTCCCTCCCTCTCCCTGGCCTGCTAGGGTCCCCAATTGCAACATTAGCATGATTATTGACAAATTCGACTGTCATAACCCTAAAAAAAGGAAACAGAAACCTTTCAGGCTGTGATAATTTCAAGCCAAAAATAAAAAAAAAAAAAAGTCACTATTTCATTTTCTATGATCAGCTAGAGAAAGTTTCTTTTCAACAACCCATACATTATTCAGTTGAACTAACTTCGATTTGCCCATAGCTAGCTGCCCTATCATTCTGTGACAGAGTTCGAATGCCCCCTTACGGACCAATTTAGAATGTCGGACCATCCATAACACAGAATTTAAAATCACCAAAATTTGGTTATTGAAAGATTAAAAATCGTTTGAACTTATGAAATCCTCCAGCTATTTACAACCCACATTGTAGGCTCAAGTGTCGTTGTGGCCAAGGGGATTTTGCTATACTGGTTGAAAAGCCTCGTCGTCTAAGTTGACGAAGAGCCAAGCTGCTTAAATATTGAGTATGTTGCGTACAAGACAGGGAACGTTAACAAGCAAAGCTACGACTGAAACTAAAGATTATTTATACCTGTTTTGTTAGTACATATGACAATGTACCGCCATTTTCTACGATCTTTCGTCGAATTTCTTCCTTCCCTTTGTACGTTAGCGACAAGGAAGCAGCAAAATCAACCACGAACTGGCAATTTTCAAAGACGCCGGAGACTTTCAACGTACCCATGTCTAGGACAGAAGGCATACACTTTGTGTTTTCATTTTGCACTTTCTGCAGGTAGCTGCGCTGTCAGCGCTAAATAAAGAGATGGCCTGGGAATGAACTTACACCAGGTAAAATGTCAGGCGAACAACAACAATAATGGCTGACTTTATCATCACAACACAGCGGTCAAACGTCCAGCATGCGCGAAGGGAGCAATTCTGGCCGACCCCCGCTAAAAAATTTCAAAGAAAAACATAACATGTAACTACTGCCTCGCAAAATAGGCGAAAGAAAATTGAAAAGTTTATAAATATCTGTGAAGACTTTATTGCCTATTTGCAGTCTGTAAGTCTGATCTTCGAAACCTTTGTTTCTACGGGCGACTTGACCGGTTACCGGGGTACACGTTCCCCATTTCTAGATCTTCCATCTGCTGGTTTTCAGAGGTTTTCGAGTCCGGCTTTGGCGCAATTAGTTTCCTTCCATCGTAATAAACTTTTGTAAACATACTGGTGTTAAATAAACGGTTCGGTGGCTTGGCTAGCTAGCGCGCCCTGGCAGCAACACTTTGTGTGCCCGGATGAGCAGTGGAGGCAAAATAGCTCATTTTCGTCGTTTCCGTCCAATTTGGACGTAATTGCAGATTTTATACGCTTTATTTCAACACAGGGCGCTTCTATTTGATCTTGGACGTTTCTGACCATTTCCTTCGATTTTGTGGTTTCCGTACGATTTCCATCCAATCGAGTTCTGTTCCATTTCAGACGCTTCCGTCTGATTTCAAACAAATTCTGTCTAAGTTCATATGGAAAAGTTCTTTCGACCACTCGCCATCGCACCAATCTGCTCTTTTGAAGGAGAAGTTAGTTAGTGGTCATTCCTAACGGTCAGAGAAGGTTAATTCCGCAATTGTACAAATAAAATCGATGTTGTTTTTCCAGATTTTGTAATAGCGCAACATCATTAGACCTTAAGGTTTCCCGGTAATTCATTATATTAGCGGCCACAATACATTCATTTACCCCAATTACCGGTTCAGATCAATATTATCCAAACTACAAGCCGATTTGCAATTGGGTTACCTTTATCGAAGGGCAAAACAATGTTTTTCGAGCAATTAAAACCAAGAACGCCCTCATACAGTCACAATGACCTTGATCATTTCGTGTAAAATGCAAACGCAAAATCCACTTTGTTGCATATAATTTCAGTCACATTGTTTCAAACTAAATCACACGCAAACAGATCTGGAATATTGTTTTCGAATCAGTATCAAAACAAATAATAATGTTGATGCCTAATTGTAAGGTCTAATTATTTTTGTTTGTTTTGAACAAAACGATTGTTTTTAAACTACTCATTGCCAGTCTTGCTAAGCTCCGATTCAGACGAGTCATGGCAAATAACAGCGGACGAAAAATCGAGCCTATTTTTGCATGGGCAGAATATGAGGAAAGCCCTTTAGCAGATCAATTAATGCCAGATGATTTTTCATCTTCGAAGGGAAGTGAATGGCCCTGTGCCAACGGAAAAAACAGCAAACAAGTGGATTTTCCGCGCGACGAGCCTGAACTGATAGTAGAGCCTTTTGATATAGAAGGAACTGCCTCTCTCCCTTGCAAAAAGTTTCAGTCATCTAAACGATTGTTTAAACGACGCATATGGAAAGGAAAGAAGAAGTCATCGTCATCCGTTCAGACCTTTGAAGATAAAGATTACCACCCGGACAATTGTGAAAATGTGCCATGTTTTACCTCGCGCCTTAGTCCTCCCAGCATAACGTACCCAGGTCATGTGCAGGTCTGTCTCCCTCCAGGTTGTCTTCCCAGTGAAGTGGTGCTGATGTCATCTGGTGGTGACACGGAATCAACGCCACAATCGTGGGATGTGATGGTAGAAGACACAGAAGTTGATCTCTGGCTGAAAGATATTTGCAATCAAACAATGACTCTGCATACTTCTGGGCAACCCGTGATCTCTGCACCAGCTAGTTCAGCTTCGTCTGGTGCTAAGGACCTCGAGAGAGATGTTCCCGAGGAAAAAAAGTCTTCTCTGGGTAGTAGACTGATGCTGTTTATCCAGAATCAAAAGGAAATTGTTCGCCGAAATGCTATTTGTGAAGAACTGGAAATGACCACGGGCTTGGTAAAAATCAACGGGATGAAATTCAGTTTGTGGCACCTCCGGGCGGAGTTGTTGAACACTCTACAGATAAAGAAATGATAAAGCTATCTGTGGGCCAGACTATAGCTGTAACTTTTAGTTTAAGAATAAACAAAAAAAGAATTGTTTTCGCTTAGATGTAAGATGTTTGCACTATTTTCAGTTTCGTTTCGGTTCGTTTTAATGAAGTCAGGCTGTACTAGAATTATTAACGGGAGAATGTTTTTCTTGAGTATGGAAAATGTTTTCTATTTGGGCAGTAAACTAAAACGTCAAGAATCACGTGAACATTTTGGAACCAATTAGGTTCACTGCTAGAGTATTGTTCAGTCTTCAGTCTTATGGTCGGACGAAACACCAAAAAATTAAAGTAATATCGAGATCCTTCGGAAGGCCCTCTAACACTCTGTTACTAATACTTCATGGGATCCTGAGAAGGTCTTGCTCACAATATATGACTAATCAACAAAGGTAACAAGAGATACGAGGACGCAAAACTAAGCTAAGCAAAAACGAAAGCCACGAACAAAGACGGTTACGTAATAACTTGTTTGCAATTAATAATCATTGTGTTCGTTTTTCTAGGGCGCTACACTTGGACTTTTCAACAGCAAATGTTATTTGGCATTCAAATTTACAACGCATTTTGTGATGTGTTGTCGTCAGAGCAAAATTGTATTAGTCGATAACGACTGATCAGAAAACGCGAGTGACTAAGCCGTGATTGGTTGAAGTTTTTCCACGTGACAGACTGTCAATTTGGCGCGAAGTTTCTCGGCCAATCACTGAGCATTGCCAAGCATCACTGAGCAAAACAATGGCACACCGATAAAAAGACAAGAATCCATCGTCTTTCGTAAATAACGTCTAAGTTAAAGGAAAGGGGATCATCGTAACTGCCATAATTGGAGGAGAATTCAGCTCCTTACTGACCTTACTCTGCTAAGCGAAGTACGCACCATGGATTTGCTGGAGAGGATCAGGAAAGTTGTGGACGGATGCAGGCAGATCTCGCACGGTCAAATACTTGTCAAGGGAAACTTACTAGTGAAAATATGACGTTATTCCTCCTTCTCTGCTGCTGGTTTACAAAATATTTTTCATACCAAGCTTTTTACACCCATCTTTATCTCCTTCATCTTCCTGCAATAAAGCAAAGGATTTAAAGCGAAGAAGAATAAACAATGATCGAAGTAAAAAATTGGAGCATGTTAGGAACATGTCTCCGAATTCTTGCAAAACGTAAAAGGTTAACTGATCACAAAAAGCGCAAGTATATATAGAACAGTGAATATGGATTTTCTGTATTTTGCAATATTAATGGAATTTTGATTTGCTCGAACTCCTTTTTGATGGTGACGAATTATTCTAAACACCTTGTAATAAGAAACTGCCATGACCAGAATAAAAATTGCCGCCGCCGTCAAAAAAGCTCCATTCAGCAAATTGTCTATGTCCTTCGATAGATACCAAAAACTGAAAACGCGGACAGTTACAAAGGCAGTTATCAAGGACACGATTATGATGTAAAGAATAATAACTCGGCGTACTGTAAGAAGAGACCTCCGGCTCATGCAAAGCCATCTTTCTGCAGCAGCCATCGCTATGACAGCGACTGTCAAGCAGGTGAAAAAATGACTAACACTAAATGAAATCAGAACAAGTGTGCATGTCAGACTGCTTTCCCATAAATGTGCTAACTTGGACGCAGCCATAACTGGCAAACTTATTAGTTCCGTGCAAAAATCCGTGAAGGCCAATCCAGCAAGAAGCACATGGGATGGAGTCCTTAGCGCCGGGTTTCCCCAAATTGCTGCCAAAACGAAAGCATTCCCAGTCGCTGTCATGGGAGCGAGAAGAAACGCAAAAACACTGGTTACCACAGTCGTCCAATAGTTAGATGAGATGCTGACATTTCTATAAGTATAAACATAACACAAACTATCTAATGCGTCAGATGAATTGGACAGCATTTCTGTTTGCAAACTCGGGAGATTTGAAGCTCCTTGGGTGAAGGATGATTGGTAATAGAAGCGTTTGGTTTTCCGAGTAAATTTTTTCATTAAAGCAATATAACCCTTTTGGAGTTTAATGAGTGTCCCAGCTCACGCGTCGTCTCTTGTGTCCTTGATAATCTTGTTACGATTACATCTATTGAAAAATAACCACTGGAAGTATTCAGTTTTTAACCTACGTATCACAATGTCCTATTTGTTCAGTTAAAACAAGGAAGAGTTATATGCAATGTAGAAAAAAATCTCCAATTGGGCAATCTTTTAAGATTTTACTGATGCCTGACTGATGCCTTTTTCTCCTTAACTCCAAGGTCGCTTTGTCTCGATCGAAATCAATCAATTTCGTATATCAACAACATTCAATAGCTGTGTAGCTGTTGGAAGAATACAATTTCCCTACCCACCGTCCTGGAATCTCCAATTTATGGCTTTGCAGAATCATCTTAAAGGGGCGAAATGTTTTCTTTTACGTTCTATTCTTTGTTATTTTTATTTTTTAACAAAGTATCGGTGGTAAGATATTTTGAAATTGTTTCAGTCGTTTGTATCGATTTAGTCGCTCTTCAGTGTACCCAAAAGAAATATATATATAATCTCATGTGAAATAATTGGACGGGGTTAAAACAACACATGTAAAACAAAGCAAACTTCGCACTGAATTGATTTCAACCTGACTCTTCCGAGCACAGACAGCTTTACTTATTTTCAATTGGAAGAAACAGCATGGTGTGCACTTTTTTCTGTCTGCACTAAGTGTTGGCAGTTTTCGTCCCCCTCACTAGACATGTTGGAGGAAAAGTTTTACTTTAGGTGTTCCCAAGGGTGCATTCGTTCGCTTTGTTTCTTTTCCTTTCCTGTATTGAGTTAGCTTCTTCTTCTTCTTCTTCTTTTTTTTTTTTTTTCTAATGAAAAGGATGAGTGTAAAGGGGCAAAGTCTGACCGCGTCAGTATAAGACTAAACATAGACTCGCTTTAATAAATAATCTAGCCAAATTTAATAAAAGGTATTAAGAACAGTCATATTCCTAGCAAAGCTAAAAACCACAGTAAATCCATGAGAAATCAAACTATTCACATTACAAACTGTTATGTAAAATCCAAAAGGACGGCGCGAATTGCAGAAATTCATTCAAGAAAACGCTTAAAGCCGGCTTTAATTACTAATTGCCGCAGTGATTAGGCAAAACCAACTAAATCTCGGATAACCTTCAACATTCGATTAAAAACTTCACCTGCTTCTATCGTTTCTCATGGAAAAAACTAGGTAGTGAACTGCAAAGTGTCTTAAAGTACCTTTCAATCACTGTTATCAATCCTTAAATTTAAGTAATCACGGAATGGCTAATCATTGATGATTTCAGGTATCTTTCTTGACGAAATAGTGTTCCCGCGTCTAGGACCCCTGCGTCAGTACAATGTGTGGGTCGGTACGTTCTTAATGCGTTCGCATAAAATTTTGTGGCAGTTGAGTATTCCCGGCGTTATAGATCATTATGAACATTTGTGGACAGCTTGGAGCTTGTGCGGCACTTTTCAATGTTTGAATGATCGACTTGCTTTTTTCTAAGCGCCGTGCCATCCGTTTGCCTTTCAGCGAATCGAAGGGTACTTCTTTCCTAGCTGAGACAAAATCTGCTTCGGTGACCTCTGCACGTGCTATCAACTCGTCAAGAGAAGTCATGTTCTCTTAACGCTGAGACTCAGTAGTCAACAAGTGTCTGAAAAAGGAAAGGAAGAGAATTGCTGCCAAACCGTCCCACTCTTTTCACATCAAATAGGGTAGGTTCTGAATTAAATCTGGATAGATGCGCTATTTAATATCTTCCTGAAAAAATAACAATATTTATTGTATATCCCTCACACTTACCCAGATATCAACACTTTGCGCACCCGGTTGAGTCTATCCGCGACGGCCATCTTTTTTTGGTTTTTCAATTCAGCGCGCGATTCCGCTGACGCGCTCTACAATTTCACGCCTGCTGTGATGGTAACTGATCTGATGAGCTAAAGCTCCGTTCCTTTGATGCAACGTGATCAGTGTGATCTTGGATCACAAATCCTAATCCGGATCCTCCCAAAGGAGCGCACCTTAAGTTCAGATGGAAAAGTTCTTATAACCACACGCCATCGCACAAGTCTGCTTTTTCGAAGGAGAAGTTACTTAGTGTCACTTCTAACAGTCAGAGAAGACTAATTCCGCAAATGCCCAAATAAAATCGATGTTATTTTTCCAGATTACGTATAACGCACCATCACCATCATTAGGCCTCAGTCACTTAAGGTTTCCCGGTAATACATTAAATTGGCGGCCAAGATACATTCATTTACCCCAATTACCGGTTCATATCAATAGTTCCAAACTAAAAGCCTATTTGCAAATAGGTTACCTTTATCGAAGGGAAATTGCAAAACAATATTTTTCTAGCAATTGAAACCAAGAACACCCACACAAAGTTACAATGACCTAACCATTTCGTGTAAGTGCAAACGTAAAATCCACTTTGTTGCATATAATTTCAGTCACACTGTTTCAAACTAAATCACACGCGAAAAGACCTAGAATATTGCGTTCGATTCGGTGGCGACCAATAAAAAAAGTATTAATACAAATTATCATGTTGTTTCCTAAGGTCTTATTGTTTTTGTTTCAGTGTTTAAATTAACCGCCTGAAAAATAGCAATATTTATTGTATATCCCTCACACTTACCCAGATATCAACACTTTGCGTGCCCGGTTGAGTAGTGGAGGCAAAATAGCTCATTGTCATCGTTTACGCCCAATGGTGGACGGTACTTGCAGATTTTGTACGCTTCATTACGATACAGGGCGCTTTTATTTGATTTTGGACGTTTCCGACCATTTCTTCCGATTTGGTAGTTTCTGTGCGATTTCCATTTAATCGATTTCCGTCCCATTTCAGACACTTTCCGTCTGAAATCAAACAAATTCTTTCTGAGTTCAGATGGAAAAGTTCTTTCAAACACACGCCATCGCACAAGTCTGCTTTTTCGAAGGAGAAGTTACTTAGTGGTCACTTCTGACAGTCAGAGAAGGCAATTCCGCAAATAAATCGATGTTATTTTTCCAGATTACGTAATAACGCACCATTGCCATCCTTAGGGCGCAGTCATTTAAGGTTTCCCGATAATTCAGTAAATTAGCGGCCACGATACGTTCATTCACCTCAATTAACGGTTCATAACGATAGTTTCCAGACTGAAAGCCGTTTTGCAATTAGGTTACCTCTATTGAAGGGCAAAACAATATTTTTCGTGCAATTGAAACCAAGAACGGCCTCATACAGTCACAATGACCTGACCATTTCGTGTAAAATGCAAACGTAAAATCCACTTTGTTGCATGTCAGTAATTTCAGTCACACTGTTTCAAACTAAATCACACGCAAACAGACCTGGAATATTGGGTTCGATTCAGTCGTGACTAATGAAATAAGTATCAAAACAAATAATCATATGCATCTTGTTTCTTAAGCTCTAATTACCTTTGCTTGTTTTGAACAAAACGATTGTTTTTAAACTACTCATTGCCAGTCTTGCTAAGCCCCGATTCAGACAAGTCATGGCAAATAACAGCAGACGAAAAATCGAGCCTATTTTTGCATGGGCAGAATATGAGGAAAGCCATTTAGCAGATCACCCAATGCCAAATGATTTTTCATCACCAAAGGGAAGTGAATCACCCTGTGCCAACAGAAAAACAGCAAAAAAGTGAATTTTCCGCGCAACGAGCCTGAACTGATAGTAGAGCCTTTTGATATGGAAGGAGATGTCTCTCCCCCTTGCAAAAACTTTTCGTCATCTAAACGATTGTTTAAACGGCGCAGATGGAAAGGAAAGAAGAAGTCATCGTCATCCGTTCAGACCTTTGAAGATAAAGATTACCATCCTGACAATTGTGAAAATGTGCCATGCCTTACCTCACATCTTACTCCTCCCAACATAGTGTACCCAGGTCATGTGCAGGTCTGTCTCCCTCCAGGTTGTCTTCCCAGCGAAGTGGTGCTCATTTCATCTGGTGGTGACACGGAATCAACGCCACAATTGAGGGATGTGATGGTAGAAGACACAGAAGTTGATCTCTGGCTGAAAGATATTTGCAATCAAGCAATGACTCTGTATACGTCTGTGCAACCCGTGATCTCTGAACCATCTAGTTCACCTTCGTCTGGTGCTAAGGACCTCGAGAGAGATGTTCCCGAGGAAAAAAAGTCTTCGCTGGGTAACAGATTGATGCTGTTTATGCAGAATCAAAGGGGAATTGTTCGTCGAAATGCTATTTGTGAAGAACTGGAAATGACCATGGGCTTAGTAAAAATCAACGGGATGAAATTCAGTCTGTGGCACCTCCGGGCGGAGTTGTTGAACACTCTACAGATAAAGAAATGATAAAGCTATCTGTGGGCCAGACTATAGCTGTAACTTTTAGTTTAAGAATGAACAAAAAAAGAATTGTTTTCGCTTAGATGTAAGATGTTTGCATTATTTTCGGTTTCGTTTCGGTTCGTTTAATGAAGTCAGGCTGTACTAGAATTTATTAACGGGAGAATGTTTTTCTTGAGTATGGAAAATGTTTTCTATTTGGGCAGTAAACTAAAACGTCAAGAATCACGTGAACATTTTGGAACCAATAAGGTTCACTGTTAGAGTATTGTTCAGTCTTCAGTCTTATGGTCGGACGAAACACCAAAAAATTAAAGTAATATCGAGATCCTTCGGAAGGCACTCTAACACTCTGTTACTAATACTTCATGGGATCCGGAGAAGGTCTTGCTCACAATATATGACTAATCAACAAAGGTAACAAGAGATACGAGGACGCAAAACTAAGCTAAGCAAAAACGAAAGCCACGAACACAGACGATTACGTAATAACTTGTTCGCTATTAATAATCATTGTGTTCGTTTTTCTAAGGCGCTATACTTAGACTTTTCAACAGCAAATGTTATTTGGCATTCAAATTTGTGACGCATTTTGTGATGTGTTGTCGTCAGAGCAAAATTGTATTAATCGAAAACGACTGATCAGAAAACGCGAGTGACTAAGCCGTGATTGGTTGAAGTTTTTCCACGTGGCAGACATTCCTATCAAATTCATGGGACTGCTTTTGGGAACGAAATCATTTCAACTGACAATAATCGTAAAACACATATTAATTTAACAATATTTAAAAAACATCAGTTTATCTCCTTTTATCATTTAGCAGATGTTTAACTGTGAAGTAAAAGTAATGTACAATAAACGGCTCGAGATATCTCAATGCAGCTCGATAACTACCAAATTATTATTAAACATACCAATGTTATGCAAACATTTGTGCCTTAAAAAAATTTTTCCATGCTTTAGCAATCACACTTTCAAGCCTTTTTTTTTTTTTTTTTAATATTGCAACTTTTACCAACATGCAAATACCGAGTTACCACGGAGAAAGTGTTAGGTATACAGGTTGACGAATAAAATTAACAAAATTTGTTAATGTAAACTTCCTTATCACGCTTGCGGCGACTGAAATAAAATTCAATTGAGGCGTCGCTTTTGGCGTATGGCTACCAAGGTGTTTGGGACTATTGTGCGGGTCGCAAACGCGAGAACCAAAGTGTAAGTTAACAGAGATTTATTGTCGATAAAACCAGAATACTAAAACTACCAAGATGTTGAGACGAACAAGTAGCTAAAAAAAGCAAGTGGCTAAAAACGACCGTAAATAACTGTACTTACTATGTAATAAAATCTGATAAGTCCAAATAGACATTACCTTTTTTAATTTATTGGGATTTGGTTTCTTTACAGGAACAAAGAACTAAGCAAAGTAGGCTGCTTTATTGCTCAGTTGGTAGTGGCACCCATCAACTTTCTGGGAGGCGTGGGATTAAATCCCATCAAAGCCTCAAGTGTTTCAAGAGTCTTTTCTGAAATTTCTTAAATTGCAGCTCACCTGCAAGGAATTTTTCTTTGTATGTATTTCATCTTCAGGTCAAAATATGATTACTTATTTTCACTTAATTTTTCATGTCCTTTTCCATATTTTTCAAGGGCTTAGTGTCATTTGAAATCATGTCCCTCAAATTGATTTTCTTTTCTTCTCATGAGGCTACAATTTCAGCTGAGGGGTGGGGGGAAGGGGGCACTTAAGAGTGGCCAATAAGGTGTTTAAACCTGAACCTGGAAAGAGAAAATCTTTTTATTTTGCGATCCAATTTAAGAGCATCTTTCTTAGACATCAAATCAGAGTTAAAAAGAAAAAAATGCCAGAACCTCAAGACATAGACCATGCACTGCAAACTATATTACATTTCCAAGGCTTTTGGCCCAAAAATATGACCTGATCTTGAGACCAAATGGCAAAACGTTATCTCTCGTTGGAGACTTGTAACACCCCTAAAACCCATACCTCGGACTTGAAAGAGGTCTATTGTTGTTTGATTTGCTTATTGAGCGCTTTCTTGTCGCTTTATCATCTGTTTTGCTCAAAGAATTAAGCCACGCTGATAAAAATTTTTTTATCAAACCAGAGCTCAATCATTGAAATATAAACAATCATCGTAAGACTTACCCGTGGAGGTCAAACTTTTCCGAATCTGGTTGGCAATATCATCGTTGATTTTACTGCTGCGTGCGAATTACTCTACATTTTTCCTCCGATTATCAAGTATCGCATTGAGATTTCTGTTTCCGATCAAGTCCAAAATCGCAATGGCATGTTGATTACTGATTCAGCATGCCTGCGTCAGAAACAACGAGGTCACATCAATATAAGTTGCGTCAATAAAGAAAAAATAACATACAGCTGTCCCTTTGCAGATAATAATCATCAAGATCATTCAGGGTCGTTCTAAAGATACCACGCACAGAGTCAGTTGCAGTGTTGACCTGTCTGCACCTTTTACTGTCAGTACAAGGGTGTGGCAGGGTTGTTTCTTTTCCATAGTTACTCACCTTCTTACCGGTAATTGATTAGGTGATGCTGTAGGTGAAGACAACAATAACAATTTTTTCAATCCTGCGAGGCTTAATCAAGCCGCGCGAAAGAGACATTCCTATCAAATTCATAGGACTGCTTTAGGGAACGAAAAGCATTTCAACTGGCAATAATCGCAATACACTTACTGATTTAACACTATTCAGTTTGAAAACATCAATTTATATCCTTTTATCATTCATCACATGTCTAACTCACTAGCAATTTTAAGGCAATATGATGGTGAAGTAAAAGTAACGTACGATAAACGGTTCGAAATATCTCAGTGTAGCTCGATAATTACCAAACAATTATAAAACATACCAATGTTATGCAAATATTTGTGCCTTGAAATAATTTTTTCCATGCTTTAGCAATCACACTTTTAAGTCGTTTTTTGCAATATTGCAACTTTTGCCAACATGCAAGCGCCGAGTTGCCACGGAGAAAGTGTTAGGTATACAGGTTGACAAAGAAAATTAACAACAAAACTTGTTAAAGTAAACTTCCGTGTTACGCTTGCGGCGACTGAAACAAAATTCAAGCGAGGCGTCGCTCTGGGCACATGGCTACCAAGGTGTTTGGGACTACTGTACGGGTCGCAATCACTAGCACCAAAGTGAAGGTTAAAAAAGATTTATTGTCGATAAAAACAAGAATACTAAAACTACTAAGATATTAAGACGAACAAGTAGCTAAAAAAAGCAAGTGGCTAAAAACGACCGTAAACTGAAGTAATAATGCAACGAATTCCTATTAATGGAGGCGGAAACTTCCTAAATATAAGATCAAAGCATGTAAAAACAAATCTAACCATTCGCCTTCTTTTCTAAGTATTGATCTAATTTATTTCTTTCTCTTGTATGTAATGATCTTATCCTCTCTTTATGTATTAATTTTCTAGCAGATATGCATGTGTATATGTTTTCTCATATTTATTATTTTATGTTATGTAATACAAAAACTCTACACCGCCCAGATTAGCTATGCTATTTGCGGTGTACAGTTACCTCTCTTTCATTTGTTAACTTTCATTACTTAATAAACAGTGTGTCAAAAACAGGGTCAATTACAACTCAAATCGCAACAAAAAACTAAAAGGCAAAAAAAAAAGCTACGTTAAGAGATTCAAGCAAACAGTCAATGGCCCAAGCGTTCTCAAACTAAAAGGTGGGCGTTCACTCGTAAACGCTAAGCGTGATTTTCGCTACTCATCAGAAAGCAATTAAAAAGGTACACTGTACAATAGATTTTCGAGTACCTTTATCTAATCAAAATAAAAGAAAACTGAACACAAGCGAAATAAAAGAATAAACTTCCACATCGGTCCCACTTGCGCCAGGTTTCAAAAGTTACAAATGTAGCAAACGTCAGGATCCTTCGAATTACTAAATACAACAGAAGAAAGAACGAGAAGGTTGCCTTTTATGCGCGCTTGGGAAGCAAAAAGGACGCTTAAGGGTCAGCTTTCAAGAACGATAGATAGGCAAATCAACATGAATAAACATTGTTACTGAGGAGAAAAACGTTTTCATGGTAGTTAATAGTCAAGAAAATCGGCTAGTATCCTTAGCATTCCTGCAGTAATAATCTAAAATCTTTTACTATTTCCTTTGGAAACGTCCTTAAAAAGTCACTTACACCATCAGTATTCGTTTTTGATAGTTTTCTTCTACCTATTCTGCCACGCACAACTTGTCAAGGGAAACTTACTAGTGAAAATATGTCGTTATTCCTCATTCTTTGCTGCTTGTTTACAAAACAGTTTTCTCACTAAGCTTTTTACACCCATCTTTATCTCCTTAATCCTCCAGCAATAAAGCAAAGGATTTAAAAGCGAGGAAACATAAATTATAATCGAAGTAAACTTGACGCATGCTAGGAACATGTCTCCGAAATCTTGCAAAACGTAAAAGGTTAACGCGTTACCCAGATAGGGAAGGTAACTGATCACAAAAAGTACAAGTATATATAGAACGGTGAATATAGATTTTTTGTATTTTGAAATATTGATGGAACTATGATTTGCTTGAACTCCTTTTTGATGGTGACGAATTATTCTAAACACCTTGTAATAAGAAACTGCCATAACCAGAATACAAATCGCTGCTGCTGTCAAAAAAGCTCCATTCAGCAAATTGTCTATGTCCTTCGATAGATACCCAAAACTGAAAACGCGGACAGTTACAAAGGCGGTTATTAAGAACACCACTATGATGTAAAGAATGGTAACTCGGCGTACTGTAAGAAGAGACCTCCGGCTCATGCAAAGCCATCTTTCTGCAGCAGCCACCGCTATGACAACGACCGTCAAGTAGGCGCAAAACTGACTTACACAATATGAAATCAGAACAAGAGTGCATGTCATTCTGCTTTCCCTTAACAGTGCTAAGTTGGACACAGCTGCAAGTGGCAAACTTATTAGTCCTGTGCAAAAATTCGGGAAGGCCAATCCAGCAAGAAGCACATAGGATGGAGTCCTTAGCGCCGGGTTTCTCCAAATTGCTGCCAAAACGAAAGCATTCCCTGTCACTGTCATGGGAGCGAGAAGAAACGCAAAAACACTGGTTACCACAGTTGTCCAATAGTTAAATGAGATGCTTATATTTCTATAGGTAAAAACAGAGCAAAACCTATCTAATGCGTCAGATGAATTGGACAGCATTTCTGTATGCAAACTCGAGTGATTTGAAGCTCCCTGAGTGAAGAATTATTGGTAATACAAGCGTTAATTTTAGGTTAAACTTTTTATTAGAGCAACATTACCCTTGTGGAGTTTAATGAGTGTCCTAACCCACGCGTCGTCTCTCGCAGTTCAGTTGATGAATCTTGTTTCGATTACATCTATTGAAAAACAAGCACTGGAGGCATTCAGTTTTTAATCAATGTATCATGATGTCCTCTTTGTTCAATTAAAACAAGGAACAGTTATATTCAAAATAGAAAAAAAAACTTTCCAATTTGGCAATCTTTCAAGATTTTAGTGATGCCCGACCGATGCCTTTTACTCCTTACCTCCAAAGTCGCTTTGTCTCGATCAAAATCAATGAATTTCGTATATCAAAAACATTCAACAGCTGCTTGTTTACCTGTTCGAAGCTGGATACAAGTACTCTACACAGCTACACAGCTGTTGGAAGAATACAATTACTCTACCCACCGTCCTGGAATCTCCAATTTACGGCTTTGAAGGATCATCTTAAAGGGGCGAAATTTTTTCTTTTACGTTCCATTCTTTACTATTTTAATTTTTGGCAAAGTATCGGTAATGGGGTATTTTGAAATTGTTTCAGTCAAAAAGGTGCACAAGTTGGTTTATGTCGATTTAATTGCTTTTAAGTGTATAATCCCATGTAAAATAATTGGACGATGTAAAAACAACACATGTAATTGACTGTATTCACAACAGCCATATTCCTAGCAAAGTTAAAAACCACCGTGAGTCCGTGAGAAATCAAACTATCCAAACAGCTGAAAGACAGTTCTAACAACGAAAACATTGTAAAAAGCACTGCTTTTTGGTTGTCGGTTTGGAAAAAGTGGTGTTTAGAGAAGGTAATTGACAAGAAAATCAAAAATTACGAGCCGACCTGGCTTAACACTTACCTCGAGCGATCCTAGGCCGAAATTAAAAAGAAACATGGTTAAACCTCGCAAACGACAATTCCATTTCATCGAAAGTGATTCTGACACAGACTGAACAATTCCTTGAACTGTTTAGCCAGACTTTGAACTCTTTTGCCTCAAAGATGTGAAAACATCATTGTATATTATTAATTGGAGGAGAATCCAGCTCCTTACTATAACCCTACTCTGCTAAGCGAAGTACGCACCATGGATTTGCTGAAGAGGACCAAGAAAGTTGTGGATGGATGCAGGCAGATCGCGCACGATCAAGTTAGCAACCTTCCGCATAATTAGGAAGCAGTCGGTAGACTAGTAATAAACTTTGCCGGTTGAGTTGATATCTAGAGGGTGTGTGAAATGGTAGACAAAGAAATACTCTGAAAAATCCTTAGATCAGTATTATAGCATCTCGCAGATAATGATCATCGAGATCATCCAGGGTCATTATTAAGATACCACGCACAGAGTCAGTTGCAATGTTGACTTGTCTGCACCTTTCATTGTCAGTACAAGGATGTGGCAGGGTTGTTTCTTTTTCCTAAATTGTCACCCTGGCTGACAGGGTTACCCTACCTGGCAGACCGGGCAACCCGCCTAGGTGGGTCACCCCACCTATCATGTAGACGCGATCAAAATAAAATAAGAAATTATATGGAAAAACGGGTTACCCCACCTACCTGGGGTTCCACCTCCATGTAAATAGGCCCTAATGGTTCGAGATATCTCAGTGCAGCTCGATAATTGTCAAATGATTATTAAACATACCAACATTATGCAAATATTTGTGCCTTCAAATAATTTTTTCCATGGTTCAGCAATCACACTTTCAAGGCTTTTTTTTTTTTTGCAATATTGCAACTTTTGCCAACATGCAAGCGCCGAGTTGCCGCGGAGAAAGTGCTAGGTATACAGGTTGACAAAGAAAATTAACAACAAAACTTGTCAAAGTAAACTTCCCTGTTACGCTTGCGGCGACTGGAACAAAATTCAAGCGACGCGTTACTTTGGGAGTATGGCTACCAAGGTGTTTGGGACTATTTTTCGGGACGCAATCACGAGAAGCAAAGTGACGGTTACAGAGATTTATTGTCGATAAAACCAGAATACTAAAACTACCAAGATATTAACACGAACAAGTTGCTAAAACAAGCAAGTGGCTAAAAACGACCGTAAACTAATCGAGGCAAAAACTTCCTATAAACAAGACAAAAGCATGTAAAAACAAATCTTACCATTCGCCTTCTTTTCTAAGTATTGATCTTATTTAATTTCTTTCTTCTCTGTGTAATGATCTTGTCCTCTCTTTATGTATTAATTTTCTAGCAGGTATGCGTATGTTTATGTTTTTTTTGTCAAGGGAAACTTACTACTGAAAATATGGCGTTATTCCTCATCCTCTGCTGCTTGTTTACAAAATAGCTTTCTCATTAAATTTTTTACACCCATCTTTATCTCCTTCATCCTCCAGCAATAAAGCAAAGGACTTAAAAGCGATGAAGAATAAACAATAATCGTAGTTAATCTGTTGAATAATACGAACGTGTCCCCGAATTCTTGCAAAACGTAAAAGGTCAACGCGTTACCCAAATAGGGGAGGTAACTGATCACAAAAAGTGAAAATATATACAGAACGGTGAATATAGATTTTCTGTATTTTGAAATATCAATGGAATTTTGATTTGCTTGAACTCCTTTTTGATGGTGACGAATTATTCCAAACACCTTGTAATACGAAACTCCTATGACCAGAATACAAATCGCCGCTGCCGTCAGAAAAACTCCATTCAGCAAATTGTCTATGTCCTTTGATAGATACCGAAAACTGAAAACACAGACAGTTACATAGGCAGTTATCAAGCACACCATTATGATGTAAAGAATGGTAACTCGGCGTACTGTCAGAAGAGACCTCCGGCTCATACACAGCCATCTTTCTGCAGCAGCCATCGTTATGATACCGACCGTCGAGGCGGCGAAAAAATTACCAACACAATATGAAATCAGATTAAAAGTGCATCTCAGACTACTTTCCCTTAAATGTGCTGACATGAACGCAGCAAAAAGTGGCAAACTTATTAGTCCTGTGAAAAAGTCCGTGAAGGCCAATCCAGCAAGAAGCACATGGGATGGAGTCCTTAGCGCCGGGTTTCTCCAAATTGCTGCCAAAACGAAAGCATTCCCAGTCACTGTCATGGGGGCAAGAAGACACGCAAAAACACTGGTTGCCATAGTTGTCCAATAGCTAAATGAGATGCTCATATGCTCATTTCTATAAGTATAAACATAACACAACCTATCTAATGCGTCAGATGAATTGGACAGCATTTCTGTTTGCAAACTCGGTAGATTTGAAGCTCCCTGAGTGAAGGATGATTGGTAATACAAGCGTTTGGTTTTCCGAGTACTTTTTCATTAGAGCAACATTACCCTTTTGAAGTTTAATGAGTGTCCCAGCTCACGCGTCGTCTCTGGCAGTTTGATGAATCTTGTTTCGATTACACCCATTGAGAAAAAAGCCACTGGAAGTATTCAGTTTTTAATCCACGTATCATGATGTCTTCTTTGTTCAATTAACACATGGAACAGATTTTGCCTTCACTACACAACCGAACACACTCAAAAGTTGAGGCATGGGCGCGTTGGTCAGCCAGGCCCAAGATAGATTTTAATTGTGACAATGAATTTACAACAAAGTGGATAAGAGATACATTAAGTAACGTCCTACATGCGCCAAAGCCGGACACGTAAACCCCAAAAACCTCATGTTAGGAAAATAGGGACCGTGTACCCCCGACCAACTGCAGTGGCGCCACCTTTGGGGTTTTAAGGTTGATCTATAAACAATAAAGAGAATGAAGAAAACAAATCATATCAGGCTAATTACACAATAAAAATAAACCTTATGGGAAAATGCTAGTGGCAAGGCTGACCGTAGAATGCCACAAGTTACTCAACGATCTCTTCTTACAAACATACTACTCATGAGCCTTCGCGCACTACGCTCGCACCCAGTTCTCTGTTCCGTGTCGGCAAAATATTAATTTATGTCAATACCGATTATCACAAATTACATTTATGTGCAATGTAAAAGAAAAATCTCCAATTTGGCAATCTTTCAAGATTTTATTGATGCCCGACCGATACCTTTTTCTCCTTAACTCCAAAGTCGCTTTGTCTCGATCGAAATCAATCAATTTCGTTTATCAAAAACATTCAACAGCTGTTTAGCTTGTTTTGTTGTTCGAAGCTGGATACAATTACTCTACCCACCGTCCAGGAATCTCCAATTTATGGCTTTGGAGGATCATCTTAGAAGGGCGAAATGTTTTCTTTTACGTTCTATTCTTTATTATTTTTATTTTTTAACAAAGAATCGGTAATAACATATTTTGAAATTGTCTCAGTCAAAAAGGTACACAAGTTCGTTTGTATCGATTTAGTCGCCTGTTAGTGTACCCGAAAGAAACATACATATACTTCCATGTGAAATAATTGGACGGGGTGAAAACAACACATGTAATTGGTTGAGAAGATAACTAAAGAAAAAGGTTTTCCATGTCAGTCATCAGCTTTAAAACAACATAAAAAATAAACACGACAAAACCTCACAAAGTTTGGTGACAATGCGTAACTACCATTTAGACAAATTTTCATCAAAATCTGAAAAATCTAAATAGACATTACCTTGTTAATTTATTGTGATTTGATTTCTTTACAGGAACAAAGAACCAATTAAAGTAGGCTGCTTCATATTGCTCAGTTGGTAGTGGCACCCATCAACTATCTGGGAGGCGTGGGTTTAAATCCCATCAAAGCCTTAATTGTTTCAAGAGTCTTTTCTGAAATTTCTTAAATTGCAGCTCACCTGCAAGGAATTTTTTTTTATGCATTTCATCTTCAGGTCAAAATATGATTACTTATTTTCATTTAATTTTTCGTGTCCTTTTTCATATTTTTCAAGGGCTTAGTGTCACTAAAGATCATGTCCCTCAAATTTATTTTCTTTTGTACTCTCATGAGGCTACAATTTCAGCTGAGGGGTGGGGGGAAGGGGGTACTTAAGAGTGGCCTTTAAGGTGTTTTAAACCTGAACCTGGTAAGAGAAAATCTTTTTATTTTGCGATCCAATTTAAAAGAGCATCTTTCTCAGATTGCAGCATATCTACCTCAAGTTGCCACCAAGAACATATTGAGACAAGAGGGCTCCTGATTGAGACATATATATTTTTTTCAAATCAGAGTTTAAAAAAAAGATGCCAGAACCTCAAGACATAGACCATGCACTGCAAACTTCATTACCTTTCCAAGGCTTTCGGCCCAAAAATATGATCTGATCTTGAGACCAAATGGCAAAACGTTATTTCTCGTTGGAGACTTGTGAGACCCCTACAAACCACACCACGGACTTGAAAGAGGTCTATTGTTGTTTGATTTGCTTATTGAGTGCTTTCTTGCCGCTTTATCGTCTGTTTTGCTTAAAGAATTAAGCCACACTAATAGAAAAATTTCATCAATCAGAGGTCAATCATTGAAATATAAACAATCATCGTAAGACTTACCCGCGGAGGTCAAACTTTTCCGAATCTGGTTGGCAATATCATCGTTGACTTTACTGCTGCGCGCGAATTTCTCTACGTTTTTCCTCGGATTATCAAGCATCGCAGTGAGATTTCTTTTTTCGATCAAGTCCAAAATCGCAAAGGCATGTTGATTACTGATTCAGCATGCCTGGTCAGAAACAACGAGATCAAAGTTTATCGACCCCGTCGTCCGATCGAATGCTGTAGGACGGAATGCTCTGCTGCCCATTAGATCTTTTATTCACTATCATCTCAACCATCCATCAAGGGTAAGTAAACATTCGATCAAATCTGGCACGCACAAATTTTTCTCTCTTTGGCAGAAGCTGGCCATACAGTTCTTTAAGCTTTTCTGGGGTCTTCGATGGGCGGTAGAACTGGTATTTCCTACTTGTAGTATTAAGATGTCTTTACATTCTAAGTACTTGTCGTCACTTTCATTTTCCACCTCGGAGTCGTCTTCATCCTCGTTCCAGTCTCTTTCTTTGGGTAAAAAGTAGCCTCGAAAGCTCGCCATGATATTGACGATTGCAAATTTACCGCGGAAATTTTTGAATCAGATCTCTAAATCACAAGTAACATGATGTGGTTAAACAGCGCACACTTACATGAAAAATGATCGTTTTTTCCCGCGCTCCTGTTTGATAGCTAGTAAGGTCACGTGGTCTGTCTTAGTCACGGCTATTTTAAGGGCTGTCATGCAAGAACACTCATGAACAAAGTGACAAGAAGTTTCCAATTTGGCCAAGTTTCAAGACAATAAAAACTCTACGTGAGGCACTTTTTCCTAAACTCCAATCTGGCTTTGTCTCGATTTTAATCGATATAAGTTGTGTCAATAAAGAAAAAAGATAACATACCGCTGTCCATTTATACTCTCCTTTTTTCTTTTTGCGATTGGAAGAGTATACTTACATGTAGCCTCTTATAAAAGCGCTCCCATTGGTTGATAGGTGTTTTCAGTTGTGTGGTTGTATCCATGGTTGTGGCGTCACATTTTGTGTTTTCCGGAAATATTTTACACAAGATCGCCAGGAAAGTTGTGGACTGATGCAGGCAAATCACGCACGGTCAAGTAAGCAACCCTCCGCATAATTAGAAAACAGTCAGTAGACTAGTAATAAACTTTGCCGGTTAAGTTGATATCTAGAGGGTGTGTGAAATGGTGGACAGAGCACTGCTCTGGAAAATCCTGAGATCATTATTATGGCATCTCGTAGATAATGATCATTAGATCATCCAGGGTCATTATGAAGATATCATGCACAGAGTCAGTTGCAGTGTTGACTTGTCTGCACCTTGCACTGTCAGCACAAGGGTGTGGTAGGGTTAACACTATTTAAAAAAACATCAATTTATCTCCTTTTATCATTTAACAGATGTCTAACTCACTGGTAATTTAATGGCAATATGATGGTGAAGTAAAAGTAACGTACAATAAACGGTTCGAAATATCTCAGTGTAGCTCGATAATTACCAAATGATTATTAAACATACCAACGTTATGCAAATATTTGTGCCTTAAAATGATTTTTCCATGGTTCAGCAATCACACTTTCAAGCCGTTTTTTGCAATATTGCAACTTCCGTGTTACGCTTGCGAAGACTGAAAGAAAATTCAAGCGAGGCGTCGCTTTAGGCGTATGGCAACCGAGGTGTTTGGGACTTTTTTTCGGGTCGCAATCACGAGAAGCAAAGTGACGGTTCACAGAGATTTGTTGTCGATGAAAACCAGAACACTAAAACTATCAAGATATTAAGACGAACAAGAAGCTAAAACAGGCAAAAGGCCAAAAGCGACCTAAACTGAAGTAATAATACAACTAATTCCTATTAATCGAGGCGAAAACTTCCTATATATAAGATAAAAGCATGAAAAAACAAATCTAACCATTCGCCTTCTTTTCTTAGTTTAATCTTATTTAGTTTCTTTCTTCTCTGTGTAATGATCTTGTCCTCTCTTTATGTATTAATTTTCTAGCAGGTATGCGTATGTATATGTTTTTTTTGTCAAGGGAAACTTACTACTGAAAATATGGCGTTATATCTCATCCTCCGCTGCTTGTTTACAAAATAGTTTTCTCATTAAATTTTTTACACCCATCTTTATCTCCTTCATCCTCCAGCAATAAAGCAAAGGATTTAAAAGCGAGGAAGAATAAACGATAACCGTAGTTAAACTGGAGCATGTTAGGAATGTGTCTCCGAATTCTTGCAAAACGTAAAAAGTTAACGTGTAAACTAGATAGGGGACGTAACTGATCACAAAAAGTGAAAATATATATAGAACGGTGAATATAGATTTTCTGTATTTTGAAATATTAATGGAATTTTGATTTGCTTGAACTCCTTTTTGATGGTGACGAATTATTCTAAACACCTTGTAATAAGAAACTGCTATGACCAGAATACAAATCGCCGCTGCTGTCAAAAAAACTCCATTCAGCAAATTGTCTATGTCCTTCGATAGATATTGATAACTGAAAACGCAGACAGTTACAAAGGCAGTTATCAAGCACACCATTATGATGTAAAGAATGGTAACTCGGCGTACTGTAAGAAGAGACCTCCGGCTCATACACAGCCATCTTTCTGCAGCAGCCATCGTTATGACAATGACCGTCACGGCGGCGAAAACATGACCAACACAAAATGAAATCAGACTAAAAGTGCATCTCAGACTGCTTTCCCTTAACAGTGCTAACATGAACGCAGCAAGAACTGGCAAACTTATTAGTCCTGTGCAAAAGTCCGTGAAGGCCAATCCAGCAAGAAGCACATGGGATGGAGTCCTTAGCGCCGGGTTTCTCCAAATTGCTGCCAAAACGAAAGCATTCCCAGTCACTGTCATGGGGACAAGAAGACACGCAAAAACACTGGTTGCCACAGTTGCCCAATAGTTAAATGAGATGCTCACATTTCTATAGGTAAAAGCAGAGCAAAACCTATCTAATGCGTCAGATGAATTGGACAGCATTTCTGTTTGCAAACTCGGTAGATTTGAAGCTCCCTGAGTGAAGGATGATTGGTGATACAAGCGTTTGGTTTTCCGAGTAAACTTTTTCATTAGAGCAACATTACCCTTTTGGAGTTTAATGAGTGTCCCAGCTCACGCGTCGTCTCTGGCAGTTTGATGAATCTTGTTTCGATTACACCCAATGAGAAAAAAGCCACTCGAAGTATTCAGTTTTTAATCTACGTATCATGATGTCTTCTTCGTTCAATTAACACATGGAACAGTTATATGCAATGTAAAAAAAAATCTCCAATTTGGCAATCTTTCAAGATTTTACTGATGCCCGACCGATGCCTTTTTCTCCTTAACTCCAAAGTCGCTTTGTCTCGATCGAAATCAATCAATTTCGTTTATCAAAAACATTCAACAGCTGATCGAGTAGCTTGTTTTGTTGTTCGAAGCTGGATACAATTACTCTACCCACCATCCAGGAATCCCCAATTTATGGCTTTACAGGATCATCTTAAAGGAGCGAAATGTTTTCTTTTACGTTCTATTCTTTATCATTTTTATTTTTTAGCAAAGAATCGGCAATAACATATTTTGAAATTGTTTCAGACAAAAAGGTAGAAAGGTCGATTTAGTAGCTTGTTAATGTACCCGAAAGAAACATATATATAATTCCATGTGAAATAATTGGACGGGGTGAAACAACACATGTAATTGATTGCAGAGATAACTAAAAGGTTTTCTATGCCAGTCATCAGCTTGGAAACAACATGAAAAATAAACAAGACAAAACCTCACAAAGTTTGGTGACTTAATGCGTAACTACCATTTAGACAAATTTTCATCAAAGTCTGATAAATCCAAATAGACATTACCTTTTTAATTTATTGTGATTTGATTTCTTTACAGGAACAAAGAACTAAGCAAAGTAGGCTGCTCTATTGCTCAGTTGGTGGTGGCACCCATCAACTATCTGGGACGCGTGGGTTTAAATCCCATCAAAGCCTCAACTGTTTCAAGAGTCTTTTCTGAAATTTATTAAATTGTAGCTCACCTGCAAGGAATTTTTCTTTGTATGCATTTCATCATGAGGTCAAAATATGATTACTTATTTTCATTTAATTTTTCATGTCCTTTTTCATGTCCTTTTTCATATTTTTCAAGGGCTTAGTGTCACTTGAAATCATGTCCCTCAAATTTATTTTCTTTTGTCCTCTCAGGAGGCTACAATTTCAGCTGAGGGGTGGGGGGAAGGGGGCACTTAAGAGTGGCCTTTAAGGTGTTTAAACCTGAACCTGGTAAGAGAAAATCTTTTTATTTTGGGATCCAATTTCAAAGGGCATCTTTCTTAGATTGTAGCATATCTACCTCAAGTTGCCACCAAGAACATATTGAGACAAGAGGGCTCCTGATTGAGACATATATATTTTTTTCAAATCAGACTTTAAAAAAAAATGCCAGAACCTCAAGACATGAGGACCATGCACTGCAAACTTCATTACCTTTCCAAGGCTTTTGGCCCAAAAATATCACCTGATCTTGAGACCAAATGGCAAAACGTTATCTCTCGTTGGAGACTTGTAAGACCCCTAAAAACCATACCACGGACTTGAAAGAGGTCTACTGTTGTTTGATTTGCTTATTGAGCGCTTTATTGTCGCTTTATCATCTGTTTTGCTTTAAGAATTAAGCCACGCTAATAGAAAAATTTCATCAATCAGAGGTCAATCATTGAAATATAAACAATCATCGTAAGACTTACCCGTGGAGGTCAAACTTTTCTGAATCTGGTTGGCAATATCATCGTTGACATTTCTACTGCGCGCGAATTCCTCTGCGTTTTTCCTCGGATTATCAAGCATCGCAGTGAGATTTCTTTTTTCGATCAAGTCCAAAATCGCAAAGGCATGTTGATTACTGATTCAGCATGCCTGGGTCAGAAACAACGAGATCAAAGTTTATCGACCCCGTCGTCCGATCGAATGCTGTAGGACGGAATGCTCTGCTGCCCATTAGATCTTTTATTCACTATCATCTCAACCATCCATCAAGGGTAAGTAAACATTCGATCAAATCTGACACGCACAAATTTTTCTCTCTTTGGCAGAAGCTGGCCATACAGTTCTTTCAGCTTTTCTAGGGTCTTCGACGGGCGGTAGAGCTGGTATTACCTACTTGTAGTATTAAGGATGTCTTTACATTCTAAGTACTTGTCGTCACTTTCACTTTCCACTTCAGAGTCGTCTTCATCCTCGTTCCAGTCTCTTTCTTTGGGTAAAAAGTAGCCTCGAAAGCTCGCCATGATGTTGACGATTACAAATTTACCGAGGAAATTTTTTAATCAGATCTCTAAATTACATGTAACATGATTTGGGTAAACAGTGCACACTTACATGAACAATGATCGTTTTTTCCCGCGCTCCCGTTTGATAACTGGTAAGGTCACGTGGTCTGTCTTAGTCACGGCTATTTTAAGAGCTGTCATGCAAGAACACTCATGAACAAAGTGACAAGAAGTTTCCAATTTGGTCAAGTTTCAAGACAATAAAAACTCCACGCGAGGCATTTTTTCCTAAACTCCAATCTGGCTTTGTCTCGATTTAAATCGATATAAGTTGCGTCAATAAAGAAAAAAATAACATACCGCTATCCATTTATACTCTCCTTTTTTCTTTTTGTAATTGGAAGAGTATGCGTACATGTAACCTCTTATAAAAGTTTATTAAATATTCAACAGATAGAACGCGCGCTCTCATTGGTTGATAGGTGTTTTCAGTTGTGTGGTTGTATCTATGGTTGTGGCGTCACGTTTTGTGTTTTCCGTAAATATTTTACAGAAGATTGCCAGGAAATTTGTGGACTGATGCAGGCAGATCTCGCACGGTCAAGTTAGCAACCTTCCGCATAATTAAAAAACAGTCATTAGACTAGTAATAAACTTTGCCGGTTAAGTTGATATCTAGAGGGTGTGTGAAATGGTGGACAGAGCACTACTCTGGAAAATCCTGAGATCATTATTACGGCATCTCGTAGATAATGATTATCGAGATCATCCAGGGTCATTATGAAGATACCATGCACAGAGTCAGTTTCAATGTCGACTTGTCTGCACCTTGCACTGTCAGCACAAGGGTGTGGTAGGGTTAACACTATTTAAAAAACATAAATTTATCTCCTTTTATCATTTAACAGATGTCTAACTCATTGGTAATTTAATGGCAATATGATGGTGAAGTAAAAGTAACGTACAATAAACGGTTCGAAATATCTCAGTGTAGCTCCATAATTGCCAAATGATTATTAAACATACCAACGTTATGCAAATATTTGTGCCTTAAAATAATTTTTCCATGGTTCAGCAATCACACTTTCAAGCCGTTTTTTTCAATGTTGCAACTTTTGCCAACATGTAAGCGCCGAGTTACAACGGAGAAAGTGCTAGGTATACAGGTTGACAAAGAAAATTCACAACAAAATTTGTTAAAGTAAACTTCCGTGTTACGCTTGCGACGACTGAAAGAAAATTCAAGCGAGGCGTCGCTTTAGGCGTATGGTTACCGAGGTGTTTGGGACTATTTTTTCGGGTCGCAATCACGAGAAGCAAAGTGAAGGTTAACAAAGATTTGTTGTCGATGAGAACCAGAATACTAAAACTACCAAGATATTAAGACGAACAAGTTGCTAAAACAGGCAAAAGGCTAAAAACGACCTAAACTGAAGTAATAATAAAACAAATTCCTATTAATCGAGGCGAACACTTCCCATATATAAGATAAAAGCATGAAAAAACAAATCTAACCATTCGCCTTCTTTTTTAAGCATTGATCTTATTTAATTTCTTTCTTCTCTGTGTAATGATCTTGTCCTCTCTTTATGTATTAATTTTCTAGCAGATATGCATGTGTATATGTTTTCTCATATTTATTATTTTATGTTGTGTAATACAAAAACTATACACCGCCTAGATTAGCTGTGCTATTTGCGGTGTACAGTTACCTCTCTTTCATTAGTTAACTTTCATTTCTAAATAAACAGTGAGTCAAACACAGAGTCAATTACAAATCACGATGAAAACGTTTAAGGCAAAAAAAAAAAAAGGCCAATATATTCACGCAAACAGTCAGTAGCTCAAACGTTCTCAAACTAATAGGTGAGCGTTTACTAGTAAACGCTAAGCGTGATTATCGCTACTTATCACAAAGCAATTAAAAAGATACACAGTACAATAGATTTTCGACTACCTTTATCTAATCAAAATAAAAGAAAACTAAACCTAAGGAAAATAAAAAAATAAACTTTCTTATCGGTCCCACTTGTGCCAAAGGTTTCAAAAGTTACAAATGTAGCAGAGGTCAGGATCCTTCGAATTACTAAATACAACAGAAGAAAGGACGAGAAGGTTGCCTTTTATGCGCGCGTGGGACGCAAAAAGGACGCTAAAAGGTCAGGTTTCAAGAACGATAGATAGGCAAATTATGCTTTTGGCAAAAAGGCAAACGACAAAACCTCACAAAGTTTGGTGACTCAATTCGTAACTACCATTTAGACAAATTTTCATCAGAATCTGATAAATCTAAATATACATTACCTTTTTAATTTATTGTGATTTGATTTCTTTACAGGAACAAAGAACCAAATAAAGTAGGCTGCTTTATTGCTCAGTTGGTAGTGGCACCCATCAACTATCTGGAAGGCGTGGGTTAAAATCCCATCAAAGCCTTAACTGTTTCAAGAGTCGTTTCTGAAATTTCTTAACTTGCAGCTAACCTGCAAGGAATTTTTCTTTGTATGTATTTCATCTTCAGGTCAAAATATGATTACTTATTTTCACTTAATTTTCCATGTCCTTTTTCATATTTTTCAAAGGCCTAGTGTCACTTGAAATCATGTCCCTCAAATTTATTTTCTTTTGTCCTCTCATGAGGCTACAATTTCAGCTGAGGGGTGGGGGGAAGGGGTACTTAAGAGTGGCCTTTAAGGTGTTTAAACCTGAACCTGGTAAGAGAAAATCTTTTTATTTTGCGATCCAATTTAAAAGAGCATCTTTCTCAGATTGTAGCATATCACCCTCAAGTTGCCACCAAGAACATATTGAGACAAGAGGGCTCTTGATTGAGACATATTTTTTTTCTTCAAATCAGAGTTTAAAAAGAAATGCCAGAATCTCAAGACATAGACCATGCACTGCAAAATTCATTACCTTTACAAGGCTTTTGGCCTAAAAATATGATCTGATCTTGAGACCAAATGGCGAAACGTTATCTCTCGTTGGAGACTTGTAAGACCCCTATGAACCATACCACGGACTTGAAAGAGGTCTATTGTTGTTTGATTGGCTTATTGAGCGCTTTATTGTCGCTTTATCATCTGTTTTGCTCATAGAATTAAGCCACGCTGATAAAAAATTTTATCAAACCAGAGGTCAATCATTGAAATATAAACAATCATCGTAAGACTTACCCATGGAGGTCAAACTTTTCTGAATCTATGGTTGCGGCGTCACGTCCCGGAAATATTTTATACAAGCAATGGTGGATATTTTCTTCGTGTTTAAAAGTCTCCTCTGAACAATTTAGCGCGGGGAAAGGTGTTGGAAGAATTCTTGTGAGATAAGCTATGTACACGAATAAAGTTCGCTCCATTGTTCTGGAGATCGCTTATCGCACACGAGCTGATAATGGCCTTCCCCTCCAGAGGGATCCCTGTAATTCGGAGGTCTGAGGTTTGGCTCAGATGTTTACTTCGACCTGCACTGGTGACAAAACCGACAGAAACTTTATTTAAATTAATAATTCTCGTAATTTCGTTGAGTACAATTAAAAAGTTGCGTACTCGACTAGAGTTGGTCTTACCTCTCACATTCATGTATAAAAGAGTGATGCTGTTTAGTGCATGACGGAGTATTTCGACAAACGTTCCATCAATAATGTGCGTTTTGTAAATCTCGAGACCAGACCGAATTTCTTCGTCCTCTGTAAAAAAAGCAGGCGGTCTGGGACCAACTCACTCATCTCGCGCGCCTCAATTGTAAACTTTATTGTGACGTCACAATATAACATTACTCTTTCTCGCAGAACGAACAAGTTGGATGTATATTTATGCGTAGTGGAAAAGCTTTATTCTGAAAATTTTGAAGAGGTGCAGTTATATAAAATGGAGCAGTGACTTTGTTGTGTGGAGCCAGATGTAAAAAAATTGCTGAGCCGAGAGGTAAGGTTTTCTTTTTATTCTAAAAAAGGGCGGATTTCCTTTAACTTCCTTTCCGGTTTACAGCCCGTCGAAAAGGCGATCTTGAGACTGTAAATCGAAAAACAGGTGTTGCCAAATTACTTCAATTTTTGCAGCTCTGCACATATCTTGTGATATTCCGATTAGCTGACCTTGACATTGACTCATACAACCTCAAGAACAAGAATGTCTTCACCGATGAATCGACGATTTCGCAATTTTTTTTTTCAGTTCCAGAAAGCAAACGTCTTTGTTGCCATAGTAAACTGAATGCATCTTGTACCAATTTCGTTTATTTGCGCAGGCAACAACCGTTATCGCGAAGACCTTAACTACACACGTTCGTCTTATTTAAAACAGCTTGAGTTTTAGCTAGTTTTCTTGGAAATACAGGTTGGACCGTAAACGTTCACGGACAATTCTCTAAAAGACTTCGAAGCGTTTTTAGCCGTTCGGAGAACGCAGAAACAAATAACATCACAATTTTTAAGTATAGCAATTATCAGCGCAGGTGAGCTGCTTGTTAAGCAAATGCAGTAAAGAAGCCCGCGAAAAATTCAAGGATTTGATCTCGAGCCTCCAAGATACGATTCGGTCACTATTACCAACTGAGCTACAAAGCCACAACTTAGGAGCGGGACACATTTTGAAGATTCTTCTTTCCTGTGGAGGAATCTTTTCATAATCTTTTTAATCTTTTTCATTGATTGCATTAAAAATTATAATTACAGTTTTTGATGGGAGCATGGAACGCATAACGCGTGAAAGGAGCGTGATCTTCCATAACATCGAATTAAAATGTCGTCTTCATGTTTAAACACGAAAGTCCACTTACTTGTAAAATATAGGTAAATGACCTGATGTAAGAAGTTTTACCAACTAAAACTCAAAAGCATATAGAAAAGTAAAAGAGTAAAATTTGCGCTTAATAGGCGACCAATCAGGATATTTCTTTCCAGACAATTTTCCTGTCAAAAATTTTGCTATTCCACGGGAAAAAGAATCACATTCTGTTACGGTATAATCTAACCGACAGAAAAACACTACAATCCCACTCTCACCAAGAGCGTAGCTCCACTTTCTGCATATAAACCCACACACAACCCACAATTCCTCCAATCACTCTGACGAAGGGCAAACGCTCGAAACATCAGCTTTTTTACTCTTGACGGTGGCCAATTGACGTTTTCAACTCAGTTGTTAACACTAAATTACCTTCTTTATTAACAGCGAGTAATGTTCTTAACAAGGAGCGACTTCTAAAAGCAGTATAATACTTATCGTTAATAAACTTACTTAAGCACAGCTCAGTCTATATCCTAGCTCACCACTGACACAATCTCACTGCAGACTCCAAAGTTCCTTGAAATAAGCAATCTTCCACAGTAACTCTCTCTCGTTGCACCGACAACAAAAACTACTCCCACTACCACATAAGTGAGTCTTTATATAAATTCACAAAGTGTTTTCGAACATTCCAGAAGCTTACATAAGAACTGTTTTAGTATTATTACATAACAAATGACTTAATGAAATGTTCTGGAAAGTTCTACGGTATGCAAGTCAGCATGACTCAGCAGTCTGGAGATTTCTAGAAGCAACAACAATTACCCTTAACACACTCCAACAGTAGAACCCAACGTAAATTTTTCCAAAAATTATAGCGGAGCTCGCAGAGCGTAGCCCCATAATTATACAAAATAGTACTAAACTATCAAGCCGAAAAAGTTTGGACTTAAGAAAGAGATGCTACTTTTAACATGCGTGGTCAACTGTACCGCGGGCACACTAACGCCACGGCTTTGTCCAGTAGTCTAGTGGTCAGTGCACTGAGCTCCGAGTCGGACGACCCGGGTTCCAGTCCTGGCCGGGACAAGGCGTTGTGCCCTTAAGACGTGCGGGGGAAAAAAATGCGAGCTCCGCTTTTTAGGCTTGGCTAAATCTATATATTGCACTTACTCATGTCTCATTTTAAAACAAATGAAAGTTGATAACAGCAACTTCTAACTACTTCAATTGCCAACGGGACAGATTTCATTTACCATTTTTAAATCGCTCAGAAGCCTCGATATCATCTTCTTTTCGACGTTTTTGTCGGTGCTTACTGCGCATCACTGGTTGAACACCTAACGTGAATCCAAGTTTTTTTGGAGCCATCGAAGAGATGAGTTATTTGGTCTTTGCCAGCATGAATTGGACCTCCGCAGACCTTGCACTTGGTGTTGAATTTTGCAGTAGTTCCTGTGGTAGCTGGCTTTTTATCAGCGGCTTGCTTGATTTCTCTTGAGGTCTGGCTCAAGGGGCTAAATGATGAAAGAGACGATGGAAATTTTCCAAGGTAAGGTGGCGTTTGCGGAGGAGATAAAGGAGTGATGCCTTCAGGGTACATTCTTTTTTGCGTCGGGCTCTGATAGATCTTTGAGTCCAAGATATCCTGGCCGTCCTGTTTGACGTTTTCTGGATGTTTCCTTTTGCCGCCCGGACTTTCAAAAATGGCTTCCAAGCAACACTTTACCTTCAGAGGGGAACCACCAGAGATCTGTTGGGAGTCTCTGGCCTCTGCAGCAACCACAGCCATTTCTTGACGGTGGTCTTCGGCCAATTCGTGAGAGGATAGATCTCTATTTGGAGCAAGGACATAGCTCGTGTCTTCTTGCTCCTTCTGGTGATTTTTGATATTCAGATTTTTGTTTGAGATACAAAAATCCTCTGAACATCTTGCAGCGCTGAAGGAGGATGATGTTCCTGAAGAACATTCCCCTAATACCCTTTGTTGATCTTCGCAGTGAGCCTCTAGTACTGACCTTACAGTGGCCTCTTTCATGTAATCAGAGGGCAGGAGAGAAACCGCATTCTCGACACCATCTCCATGATCTGAGACAATCTGGGCGTTGGTCTTCACCCCATCAAGCTTATTAAGCTGATTTCGGTTTCTCAGAGCTTTCACCATGTCTTCTTTCAATTTAGTCTTACGCGGTACAGGAAGTGACGTAACGGCACGTGACAAGGAAATGCGCTTGTAAACCAATACAACTTGCCGCACGCCACGGGTGATCGCCGTGTACACATGCTGCCAGTTCTGGTAAAACGGATTTCCCACCACATAGACAATTGTGTCACACTCTGAGCCCTAAGAAAAATGTGGCACAGCATTAGACTGAGTCTCAAGACAGAATCCATACAAAACATGGATCAATGTCAGTATCAGAGCAACCAGGCATCTACCCCTCCCCCAACCCAACATAAACCCAAGACAGGAGCCCTTACTTGTAAAGGGCTACTGCCCTAACTTGTTATTAGATGACTGCTGTTGAGTCAGGGGAGGGGTAGGTACACAGTTGCTTAGATACCGACATTGATCCCAAAACATTGACTCTTTAACCCTTTAACTCCCAGAGGTGATTAACAAGTAACCTCTCCTGACAATATCCATGCACTATCCAGTAAACAGGTAATGAGAATACTCAAATGTATCAGGTAGTTGTTATCTTGATCTAACACCAAATTCTCGCAACTTATTTACAAGGAAATGTGTAGCAGTAAGATGGGAGAATAAAGAATCAGATCTTGGGAGTTAATGGTTAACCTCTCTTAACCTATATAATTTTCAATCCTTTACATTTACATGTGAGAATTTAATTGGGCATGTCAAACAAGCAAATCTACTCTCCCCCTATGGTCATCACAAGAGAAGGGTTGGATTTCTTTTTATGCAAGAACTGGAGTAACTGTAGTCAACACCTGGAAAAGAGGTAAACATCAGAAGAAGAGGCTGAGCAATGTCGCTAAAATTGGTGTTTGTTTTGCATCTGATTGGTTGATATTCTGGCGAAAGTCATCCAGACCAATCACAGAATAAGGTAACACAAAATGAAAACAATTCTGAATTACTTTCTAAACTAAATTGAAAGTTGATGTACCACCAAACCTGGCAACAGAATCAGATATGAGGTCTATGTTTTCCACAAAAACCTGCGCATAAATCATTTCTTTACTGAGAGTGAAGGGGTAAAAGGCACCACTGCAGCTATTGTTACATTCCTCCATTCTTTAACACAGTTTGTTGTTAGGTGGTTGCTAATTTAAAGATAACTTCTTTAAATTTGAGTTATTTGATTTTAATTTTCCAGTTTGCTAGAAAGAGCTCCTACCTGGAATGTGTGAATGGTTCTTGCCCAAGCATGACTCAGTTTGGCTGATTTCAGTGTCTTGAAATCAACCTTTATTATCTTTTCACCATCGTCTAGACAGTAAAAAATTTTCTTTTGCTCCTTTCGTCTTGTTCCTGAATGATATCTCTAATGAAGAATATCTCTCCATTACAAATCTTGACAATTTCGTTTTCATACTGATCAAGACACAGCATGTTACGCCTTACACAAACTTTGTCTCCAATTTCAAATTTCAGTTTCCCACGGTGGTCTTTGATGCAGTGTTTGTTGTAATGGAGAGCACATAGTTCATTGATGTTGTCACAGTCTTTTCGTCGCAATGTAACAAATTGAGAGTCTTCAGGTTTGGGCAGGATAAAAGGGTTTGCCTCATTTTTCAGTATGTCCTTAACAACTTCAGTTACAGTGATACTCTCACCATCGTCATTAGAATTGTATTCAACTGAGAAGAAACCTCTTTTTGAATCAAAAAATGGCATCTGCTGCATTGATATTTTTCCAGCATTTTGAACAATAAGCTCTGAATCTGATCGGTGGTTGGTTTGCAGAGTGATGCAGAAGCCATTTTTCTCCAATGTGTGGAAGATATCACCCAGAAAATTCCCAGGCTCAATGGATGGAAGTTGGTTTACATCCCCCTAGAGAATCACTTGTTTAAGATGGGCATACTGACGCAAAATGCTGATCAGCTTGTAGAACACCCTCACTGACACCAGACTACATTCATCGCACACTAGAAGATGAACTTTGCTGAATTTCCAATCATTGACATTTCCAACCTGATTCTTCCAGTGGAGAAATGTGAAGATGACTGAGTGCAGTGTGTGTGCAGGAATCCCAATTCTTTTCCCTAGGATGGAGGCAGCCTTGCCAGTTGGTGCAGTTAGCAAAACTTCTTCATTTACCTCTTTAAGTTTCTTGTCAACATTATGAGATGAAGTTTCATTATCTTTACTGCCTGGATCAGTTTCAGTGATTTCATAATCATCAGGGTAATCCCGAATGATTGCATGCTTATCTTGCCCTTCAGAGGTGTCCATATTTGTTTCAAATGAATTTACAGGGTTCTCTTGGTGGAAATTTTCCATTTTTTCCTCTAGTGCCTTTTTCAAGATTTCTGACACAACAAATGTCTTACCACAGCCACCCCTACCTGAGAGCACAGCAACTGGCTTTGTTGATATGAGTTGGGCTGCATGAATTTGGTCTCTATCACCATTAAATACCTGTAATAAATAAGTATAGGAAACAGTACAATATGGTTAAACCTCAGTGCTTCTCTAATCTTCTCTGCACCATTTCAATACATTAGACATTTCTGGGATGTAATAATCACAATTATTGTGAACTGTGCACAAGAGATATAACTTTAACTTTACTATATGAATCATGTACCTTCCTGGTCAATAGTGGAAAGTGATTACATAGATGATTATATAGATATGCTCAGGAATTTGGATGGGGAGGGGGGGGGGTTGACACCCTTCTACAAAATTTACTTGCATGTCCCCTACCCACAACTACACAATCATCATACATCATACATACATTTTTGAGTTGCATAGTTCTTTTGGTTACAAGTACACGTACTGTAACTTGACCCTCTCCCTGTCAGGTTCTCAAAATTAATTTTCCTTGCATTTCTTGTATCGTTCTCTTTTGATAATTTGGAGTTAAAATCAAAACACATCCCCAGGTAGATATTTTTTATCTTTTTTCTCAGCACCCTTCTACTCAACAAACCTGTTATATTGTACAGAGGGAAAGACTTATGGGCCACCTGATGTGTGGAAAGGTGTTAAAACTACAGTAAAATTCCAAAATTAAGCCCTGGGACTTATATTTTTCAAAGGGCCTTTTTGTGGGGCTTATTTTTGGAAGGGGCTTATATTTCGGAAGGGCTCATTATAGGAGGGAAAATTGCGTTCCAAAATTGGCTGGGCTTATAATTGAAGGGAAATTTGTGTCAAAATTCTTGAATGTGCAACTGGTAATATTAGGGTTTTGGCTAGAAATTTGCAACAAATTAATTACACTGAAAATGCCAAGTTCAAACACAACAGCAATAAACTTTATCAGAACAGAAATTCAGTAAAAATGGTAATGTAGTTCAGGCTCAGTTTCATCCAGGAACCTCTGCCACAGATTTTCCCATGCTCAAAGATGGAACATTACATTCTATCACCACAAAGATAATAGGTGAAAAGTGAGGAGCACCAGAAGGAATTTGGGTTCAGGGTGGTGGGATTGAACTTCCTTGCAAATACTTTGTCTATGGACCAAAGGAATTCAAGGCGTGAGTGAAGAGCAAACTGCATAAAAGACAATAAACTTCAACACTTGTTGACCACATTGCTTTACAAGCCCTCAGGGGTTTATATTTGAAGGGGCATATTATAGGAGGTATTTTTGTGTTTCAGGTTTGGGGGGCTTCTATATGGAGGGGCTTATACACAGAGGGGCTTATTTTCAGAATTTTACAGTACTTTTAGAAGATATGTTGCACAATCAGAACCTACTTTCTCATCAATCTCCACATTACTTGTCCAAGGTTTTTCATCCATGACTGCAACAACATTTCTTGCAATTCCTTCTTCATAACGATAAATATGTGTCAAAAAGACATGCCGATTGTCACCCAGATGGTCTTCAGAAGTCCCTACAACATCAATTTCTCTCAAATAGTCAAGACTTTTTTTCCAGTTTCTGACTCCATTTAGCTCCTTTGTCAGCATCTTGAATTCTACATAAGTATGGCCATACTTACGAAGCAATCGTGAAAGGGCATTATATATGTGCAATGCATCTTGCTTGGCAATTGGCATTTGGTCAAGTAGATTGCAGTCTTCAAATGATTCCAGCTTTACCTCACAGCTTGAGAGATTAAATCTTTGTTTGAGAACACTACAATAACCAAAAACCCAGGGTTCTTTATTTAAGGCCTCATTAAGCTCTTCCAGCTCTTCCTTAGAAGATTCCTCAAAGATTGAACAAACACGACGAGGAAACAGCCGATGAGCATACTTGGTAAACAAAGGAACAGCGAAGGCTTTACCAGTTGCTGTTAAGATGAAAAAGTGAAAAAAAAAAAAAATAAATAAATAACATGTAACAGTTGAACCATGAAACATTGGCACAATAAAAATTATAGTGGATGGTGGATTATTAAGCTGAAATATTGAAATGCTTCTGTCCCTACAGGTCCATGGCTGGTTTCTAAAAATGTACATTTGCTGGTCAAAATTGAGCAGTTATTGAATGATATGGTTGAATACTTTGTTTTAAAGCCAAATGGAGCCTCTAAACCCATCCAGTCCAGACAAATATATCAGAAGTCTAAACACTAGTGAACAGAATAATATAGAAAAAAGACAGTGTGGGTAATAAACAGTTTGTGAAATTATATATTTCATAGTGCAAATTATACTAAGTCTCTCTTGTTTAACCATTTCACTTCCATGAGTGACCAGACAGAATTTCTCTTACAATAAATTATATGAAAAATATAAAGCAGACAAGTGGTAAGAATGAGGAAAAATATCACAATGTGGTCCACTACCAAACTCCCCAAACTAACATTATTTGTATGGCAGACAGTAAGGAGAACTATTAATGAGAACTTGGGAGTGAAAGGGATAAATATATAAACACAATTAGCATAGAACATACTTAAACTTACGCTTACAGTCCAGCGCTGCCGTAATCTGCTCAGCAATGTCGTGACCCTCTTTGTCGGTTTCAGCAAATTTCTCCAAGTTTTTAACCAGATCCTCAAATGTGGGTTTCAAATTTTTCCTCTCAAGAAACTCCAGCAACATCGTGACGTGTTGATCATTCACTTCACAACCTGTGGTGAGGAACTGCGACAGCAAGCTTTTATTCACATCGTCATCCGTTCGAATACTGTACGAAGGCAGTGAAGTAGCGTGCTTAAAGCTTGTCGAAGATTTCGACGCGTCCAATTTGAATTCCACTCTCCACCAAGGATGAGAAAAACGCTCATCAAATTTACCACGCACTCGGATTATGTCCTGTTTAAGACGAAATCGATCGTTTCTAAATTCCATTTCTTGCATTTTCTTCGCACCATTACGAAGTTTACGCGATGGCTTGAGAACGAAATCAAAATCTTGATCAGCGTCTTCGAAGCATTCATCGTTACTTCCACTTTCTAAATCCGAATCTTCCTTCTCTTTGTCGCTGTCTTTTCCCTCAACAAAAACGTAAGAAGAAGTCATAGCACGACCGATTTCAGTCTCAAAGCGAAGTTATAACCTCCTAAAGTATCTAAAAGTCGACAAGTCGACAAGCGACCGAAGGTAACTGACGCGGCTAGTGAACATGCGCTAGGAAGTTTCCCGCGCGAGCAATGTAATGCGCTCTCAACATGACGTGACGCTCTCTATGTTTGTACTTGGGGGTATACAGTGGGTAACATACATTGTTTGATCAAAAGATTATCAGTAAATCGCCATTTTTACTAAAGTTGGTTTTATTTATGATTAATTTACTATAAAGTGAAGATTTCAATCGAAATTTTCTCTCTTTCTTATATTTTTAAACCCGGAAAAATGTTATTTTTGTCCTAATTCTATACTTATCTCACCCCTAGACGTATCATTTTCGTCACAATAGTACTACGTACTATGACGTCAAACGATTGCTAATTGACCTCCTTACTGAGTTCATGATTAAACTGCGTAGTTTACTAATGAGTACAGGTCTCGACGAGAATCAATTATCCAGAAATTACGTTTGGCTGTTGAGGTATTATGTACACCGAAACTTGACAATTTAAGTCAAGATTGATCCAGCTGCGAACCTTTTAGAACCCGACAACTGCCAAAAATTTCCGCGGCACGCGTTGGAGAGATCGGTTTTCTCGCAACCAAGTCGTCCCATCGCGAAACATCAGCAAGATGCAGCGACGATTTATCATTCCCCTGTTGATTTTGGTGTTAATCACGGAAGGCGAGGCATGGAGAAGAAGACGGAGGAGGCGATGGACACCACCCCCGCCTCAAAACTGCGTTGTCTCCGGTGAGTAAAACGAAAGAAAACATACGTACTTAATTTATGCCCGTCATCATATTATCAATGGTTTGATCCATGTTCTTTGAGAAATACTTCCTTTATCTAACGACCGCATTAAACCGTTCAGGCTACTTTTATCGACAAAGCGATCATAAACCGCTTAACTTAAGAGTTTAATAGTTTTTAAAACTTGTTTTAAACTCTATCAAAATGTTTTGCTGTACAACTCTTTTAAGTTTAAATTTTTCCCAATCGATGCAACGTGAAGTTAGACGAGTTTGAAAAGTTCAAGCAAAATTTTGGGATTCTCTGAGTACATTTCTTGTTAAAGCTTTTGGAAGCTGGCGCGACTTGTAACGGCTTGCAAGAGCAGATTCTTCCTTGTATAAGTTTTTGGACTAAAATCAACGTAACCGTACGGATGATTGCAATTCTTCTTCCTGTCGGCATATCATTCGTCACGGAAGGTTTTTTTTGGGGATCTTCCTCTCTGGCTAAGCGGAACATTTAGTTATTGTCTAAGGTCCAATTTCGTTCTATTTGACGGCGCTAGTCGTTATGTCATGTTATTTATCATCAGTTAGCCGCTTAGTTTAATGAGGTTTGTCAAATGCTTTTAAAAAATATCTACAGTTGGAAAAACTGGTTGGTTTGGGAAGGTTTTGAGGGAGTATGCGTGCTCTGATTGGCCATAACTCTAACCTAGTACCTAACTCTTTTTCACTCATGAAACTATTAAATGTGGAGACCCTTGAGAGATTTTGGTGGCATCAATCGATGTGAAGGGAATTGGTAAAGAATTGACGAGACCTTTCTGGTTATTAAAATAAATTTAGCGTTCTTGTGCAGGTAATGAACTGTTACTTCTCTCTTATTTGAGGGAAAAGTGTAACTTTTGGTTTTAAATTTGTTGCAATTTGTCACACAAGCTAGAGCTTTACTTCCCTGTACCCTGTTGAAGTGTCAACCTTTGCTATGGTGGACACGGAGCAAAAGCCATAGTTGTATATTTGCATACTGAATGACCCGTCACTTGAAAGTGACAATGCAGAATGCTCATTTATTTTTGGTAATTACAATGTTGTTTTTGTTTTTTGATTAATATATAATTACTCTCTGAAATGCAAGAAAAGCAACAAGACACATATGTTGCTTACAATAATTTTAGCCTCCACATAGCAAGTTGAAAATTAGATACCTGACAATAGAGCTTGCATGACAATTCACAAACTCTTTGGAGTGTTTTTGTTTTCATTAGCTAATAATAGCAAATGAAGTAATTAACAAGAACTTTTTTAGTGCTCTTACCAGTATTTGGATTTCATTTTTAAGAGCATATATTTGTGTTTCCTTGTAAATGACAAAGAATTTTCCTTAAATTTGCAATATTTTTATAGATCTCAGGATTTAATCTTTATTATTCTTTGTTCTTTCCCTAGTAAATATACGTATGACGTCTGTACAGAACTAAGATCTTCATTGTGGTTTGAAACAATATATCTTGTTTTGATGAGGTTGTCAAAACAGGTCAATATCGTTTTGTACAACTTCAAATGGATTACTGAAATATAAATTTTTGCTCACTCTCATTAACATGCCATAAATGTATAAAAGAAAAATGTAAAAGTAAATTATCTTGAATGCATAAGGAAATCAAGTAAATTTGATGTTTTGTTTACATTAAGCAATAAGCAGTTATGTAATGTTGCACACGTCATCCTGTGTGGGCGTAAAATATTGCATTTTCTCATCACAGCATCATTGCAAATATACCACACTTAAAAAGAAATGAGTTATAATGATAGTCAATCTTCTTTGAAGAATAGCTAAAAAAATGAATCATCCATTTTAAAAGGTAGATAAATAACACTAATTTATATATTAATCGTTGTGTCACATTCATTGTGTGTTATTTTTGGAGGGGTTGTTTTATGTTGAATAACAACTCAGAAGTTGTCAATTTTCTTACAATTTACAGACCTTGGTTTAATGCAATTATTTACCCTTTGACTGGTCTACAAATTTTTACAAATCTATAAAGATGTCCAAGTTGTAGCTTTTGTTTCATTTATAGCAGCAAGCTATTACAAATGTTGAACAAGAGGCATACAGGAAACTCCTTTGTTTTTGTGGACAATGAAAGCAATGAAGTGTAAGAATTTAAAAGAACCTTGTTTTGTTTCAATGGAATGATTTGCTAATTAGATCATGGCCTAATAGGCATCAAGTTATATATTCTATGCAGTTAGCAGCTTAAACTCTTTTCCCATGTTGAGTAAAAATTTGAAGAACCAATTATTTCTACAAACATGCTCATGGGTGTACATGTTCAGAAGAAAAATAGAATTTTTGTAAGTTTGGTTTCATTTAAATCTTTTACAAATATTTTCAGAGGAAAAAAATTGAACAGATCAGAATTTAAATAGTAGTATTTTTAGAGCCTTTGTATGTGTCAGATGTTGTAATTTTAATGCAGCCAAAAGTTTTTTTAATGTTATTAATTGTGTAGGCATATTATGCTTTAAACAAATAAGAAAGTTAAAATGAAATTTTTAGCGCTTCTCAATTCTGCTCTGCTAGTGGTTTTTCATCATTCAATCTTAATAATCTGTGATTATTATATTTGCTTGAGGGAGCTCATCTTTTTAAAAAGCCCTTTGCTTTCTCATGAGCCTCCTCACCATCTTTAGCCCAAGTCCTTTTATTTGGTAACACTCTTGTAACTTGACAATCAAATTTATGGCAAAGAAGAATGAAGCATGATCATAAAGCAAGGAAAGTAAAGAAAGTGTTTTCCTCATGCTGGTTGCTATTGTTTTAAAGTTTTAATTCGTTATGAATTTCAATTTGTGGAATTTTTAAAGAAATAAGTTAAGATTTCTACTTTCAAATTTTCTGTTTGATTAGCAGCACTAGTGAACCTTTGCATCTTCTTCATACACTTTGATGTATTGCATTTTAGCATTACTGTAAATATACCCTGATTCAATTGTGGTAATATTTGTAATGCTCATTGTATCTGGAAGTGATGTAGAATATGGAACATATTACAAGTAGTACAGTGGACAGGCCCGAAGAAGCAGTCATTTTTTCAATTTTAGAGACTTATCAAGAGCTGCATTTTGTCAGCTGTCAAACAATGAAATTCAGTCATACACCTCACTCTCTCAGAGATTGTCTCTACAAGGGTTATATGATTTAATTAATGCTTATAAAAAACTTTTCTAAAAGCATGTTAATTAAAATGGTATGTGGCTTACAGTGCTCCTGTGATGGACCAGCATCTTCTATCATGAGTCCTTTAGCCCCTAAGAGTGGCAAGCTCCTAATTTCTCCCAACAATACCCCCCCACTCTTGATTGTTAGACAAATTCTCCTTAGAAGTAACATAGGAAATGTACAGAGAACACTATGGGGAAATTGCAAACTAAAGTTACATGTCCAGGGCAAAGGGCTTATTATCTGCAAAAGTTGCTTAATGTGCTACTCAGGTTGTCAGTGATGAACTTTCTTGCAAACACTCAGAAAATGTAGCAGAATCTTCTCTCTTGATTTCCTAGCAAATGTTTTGTCATGAGACAATTCTCATTTTGTTAGGCATTTTCTAAGAAAGAAATGATTAAAACATTAATACAAGTGGTTGAAATTGAAGACAAATGAAATAAAATTAATTTTTTTAACAGGATGGAGCTCATGGAGCACCTGTTCACAGCAGTGCCACATTGGAACCCAAACAAGGACACGTACCGTCACAACTGCTGCTAGCTGGGGAGGCACATGTTATGATCATTTGTCTGAACAAAGATCATGTGGTATAATCAATGGAGGATGTGATCATTATTGTAACAATGGGTTCTGCTCTTGTCAATCCGGCTACACAAAATCAGGTACAGACTCAAATTTTTGCCTTTGTTTTTCCCCAGCTTATTTAAATTGTGTCTTCATGCACTTGTGCATTAAGTGGACTTAATGCATTATAGTGAGGATTAGTAAGGCTTGTATTGTCTGCTGAAGTAGACTTCACAGTTAACAAATTAAGGTGTTGTCAAGAGGGTGTGATCCCCATTGAAAGAAGTCCTTGATCATTAAGTAAATTCTTATTGTCAGTACCTTACAGAAAATGTAGCAAACACAAAGTACCAGATGCAGAGAACAGTATGGAGAATATGCATACTCATGTCAGGGTGTGAAGGGCTAAGCACAAAGAAGTAAATGACAAAAATTTGTTGTTGATTCCTTAAACATACTTATGTTATTAGTTTTTACATTTTTTTTTTCTTTTAAATGTTGATAGGTAGCAAATGTCATGACATCGATGAGTGTACACCAAATAGTGGCAAGGGTCCATGCAGTCACATCTGTATAAACCATGCTGGCTGGTATGAATGCGAGTGCCCTTCTGGATATTATCTTACCAGTGATCACAAAACATGTCATGCCTTTGATTGTAACAGCCCTGCCTCACTTTTCAATTCATGCCCACAAGATTCTTACAGTGACCACATCTCTTCAGTTTGTCACCAAGTTAACATTGACTGTTTGCAAGGAACAACTTATAATGAACAATGTTCTTTAACCTGTTCTCAGAACTATGCACTTGCAAAGATTTTTACACAGCCAAACAAAAAATTTGGTGAGGATTATTCTAAAGTTGACTTCTCTTCAGTGACTTCCACTCTAACTTGCCAGAAAACGCGAAAATGGCAGACCTCAAATGTCTGGGATGTACTGGATAGTGATATTAGCGATTACTATTGCAGACGTACAAATGATCCTCCTAGAGACTTACTGCTAAATGGGACTGTTCTTTTAGAACATGCACCTATAAACACCATTATTGGAACTTTAAGTTCCCATGATGCACAGCCAGGACAGACTTTTATGTATACAGTTCAACAACCCAATGAGCTTCTTGTGGCTCAAGGAGATAAATTGATAAACATATGGGACAATCCAGTTTTAAATGGGAATGTGTCTTTAAGCCAAGGCCATTATTTAGCAGTAAAAATAAGAGTGACAGATGATGGAATGCCTCCCATGTGGCTGGAGAAGACTTTTCAGATCACAATACAGAATGTGAATGATCCTCCCAAGCAAGTCACATTGTCAAATTCTGTTGTCTTTGAGAATGCAACTATAGGAAGAGTGATAGGAGAGCTGACAGCAGTAGATGGAGACGACCCACCAAACACTCATCTCCATTCAAACTTTAAGTGGGAGTTAATTAACGATGCAAGTGGAAAATTTGGTATGACTGTGAATAAGATTATAGTTGCCCAGAATTTGTTACCAGGATTGAACAAGATAACTGTTAGATGTTCAGACTTTGGAAACCCAATAGAACAAACCACAGAAGATTTCATTATAAATGTGATAAATGTCAATGATGTCCCACAAGCTTTAATGCTGACAAGTTCCACTGTGCATGAAACAGCTCCTGTGAACACAACTGTGGGTCAACTTGTTGCAATTGACAAGGATGGTGATGACATCTCCTTTGACGTCAGCCAATCAGATGTAATGACATTGAATAAATTTGACATAGCTAATGTCCAGTGTGCATATAATGGGCAAGGAACAGAGAAAGAGTGCAAAGTGAATGTCACAGTAAAAGCTCCTTTGAATTATGAGGAGAAATCATGGTACAAGCTGAGCGTCAAAGCTAATGATTCTCAAACACAGGTGTTCAAGACTTTCAACATTGAAATTATTGATGATAATGAGGCTCCAATAGCTATCAATCTGACAGGGTCACACAGTGTGTTGGAAAATTCTGTCGCTGGGACAGTCATTGGACAGTTTGTGGTATGTCTTCCTTTGCTGTTGTTGTTGTTGTTTTTTTTTTTTTATAATTGGCTGTCATATTTTGCACTTTAACAACTGTGGAACATCAAACAGAGGATCTATATCTGCAAACAAAGTACAATGGTGACTTGATTGTAAGGTTTTGTCTTGCTTTGGAGATGATATGACATTTTGCAGAAGTCAATTCCATGGATCATGGGCATTGCCCTTTTTCATACCCCATTTTACATGTAGAGCATAATCATAATCAGTTCTCAGTCTTATGATGTCCTTAACTTCTTGGTGCTCACAGCTTAGTTGCGTTTGTCAAGTACCTTTAGAACAATTTTGTTTATGTAGTAGTAAAGTGAATTTTACTTTGCAGTCATTTTTAACTCGTGAATTGCGCGCATGCGCAAGAGCGAGTTATAGGTACGATGTGGGGAATAGCATTCGCTCGCTCGATTGGTCGATTCCTGTAAACTTTTTTTAGATTTTAGGCTTTTGAGTACATTTGATAGTTTTTGGCGAGCAATAAACAGACGAAATGGCGACCTTTGTTGCTAAGAATAGTGGTGGGGTGAAAAAGAAGCCAATGATAATCTTAAAAGAGTTTTTTTTTCGTTTTAGTTTCAACAAGCGGCGCCAGCGACTGGCAAGCATTCAAGGATTCACACTGAAATAACAACAACCTTCGGTTTTCATAAAATTGTAATTTACAATCCTTGAACTTGAAAACAATCCGAAGATTCATTGAAAATATCACTTACTGCGAAGCGCTCGGAGTTTACAGATGTTCAAAAGCTTTTTCTGTTATAGCGTGAGATTGAGGACAAAATTGATCATTACGTTTCGTCGCATGTGTTTTTCCTGTGTGAAGCAACAAAAGATGCCGGCGACTGACTAAATAACAAGTTAACACGAAAATCAAATAACACTTAGACAAACAATTTTAGCTACCGATTTTCAGTGAATTTTTAAAGAACAAATTTCTTGTAAGTTTCAAGACAATTTGAAGATTCAACATATATACAACGTACTAAAATGCGAAAATTACACACCACAAAATTGATAAATAGGCCTGAAATGAAATTCTATCTTGTTATTGATTATACGTTGCCTAGCACGTGACGTAAATCTACCCAGGCGGAGATCTAAAATGACGGAAAGCACACTCCGACATCCGTCAGAAGGAGGTCATCTCGGGTAGATTTCCGATTACGAAATCCGAGCTCGCCCGATGTTGTCTTCGTGATGAAGGCCCTATTTAGCATATTAGACCCGCAAAACAGAGTAGAAACGAACACGTGCTTCGTTTTCGCTCATGACTTCGTATTAGCCTTAAGATATTTGCATTTTTTTTCCGTTGCTTACCTATATTACAGACACCAATAAATTTTTGCGATGCCTCCTTTTCACGGATGGCCGATTACAACTACAACATAGTAACACCTCCACGAAATCTATCAAAAGGAGGATGTTACAACACCAGAGGTCATCTCGGGTAGATATCTTATGACGAAATCCGAGCTCGCCCGATGTTTTCATGAAGGCCCTATTTCGCATTTTAGAGCCGCAAATTAGAGTAGAAAGGAACACTTACTTCGTTTTCGCTCATGACTTTGTATTAGCGTTAAGATATTTGCATTTTTTTCCGTTGCTAACCTATATGACAGATTCCACAAAATACATTTGACGCCTACTTTTCACGGATGGCCGATCACAACTACAACGTAATGACATCTTCACGAAATCTGTCAAAAGGAGATTTTAAAACACCGGAAATTTTCTGGATTTCTGATGAAATAAATTTAACGCAGTTACGATATATTGTTATTTCTAATATGGTAATTGATAAAAAAAATTGTACATTACCTCGATTGGACGGAGATTAAGTTTGAATATAATAAAGCAGGCGATATTACTTTTGTCGACAAGGATAATCCGTGATTTGTCTCACCTATTATATTTTCTCTATCTGCGTTGTGCCATGATCATCATTGAAAATATTCTACGATAATATTTTTTACAATATTTAGATGAGGATTTTCAATTCTAAACGCAAGAGCGTACTTAGGGAAAGATCTATAAGAAACAGTTTCTCATGAATACATTTGAAAAATTCTTTTAGCTGACTTCTACATAGATAAAAAATTACTACACATATATATTTCACTTCGACGATTATCTTAATAAACAATTAATGGGAAGTTCTGAGAATCAGTTTTTAATACTACATGTTAAATTAATGGTTATTTTTCTCTTCCTGCTTAAGGGCTCTTTCGCAGTTTGGACAACGCCAGTTTGCACTTGAATCTTCCAAAATAATTGTTGAAATGCATTTCCTGTGAAAAAACTCCTTGCAGCTACAAAATTTCACACAACGAGAAGGAGACTTCGAGTCTGACTCTTCCCTCGGCATTCTACACTCGCACATTACCGAGACCTCTTGAACAAAAAGTGGCCTCCTGTCTCGACACTCGGGTACTTTAGAGAGGGGAAAGAGGTCGAATGATCCACTCTCCAGGCTCTTTAAAAGATGTTGTCTTATCAGCTTCCTGTCAAATGTCAGATTAGAAGGATTGAGGCCATGTAGTAGCGAAACCAGAAAAGCAATAGCATAAACTCCACAGTCATCGGAATTGTTCTGGTGTTGCACATTTGGTACAATGACCTTAAAACTGGTTCCTTCGTCGTATATAATTGATGCAATCTGTTTCTGCACGAGGGCTGCAATTCTTCCCGAAAACAGGCTGTCGTACAGATAAACTACAGAAGGAGTGTAGCATCCTACAGTAGATACCAACACCCAATGATGGCTGCCAGTATTCAGGATTTATGAAAATTGGCCTTTTTGAACAGAAAAATTAAAAATAGGCCCCAAAGTTGTATTTTCCAATCCTCTTGCGTGAGGGAACTGTTCCCTCAGAACAGACTGAGTGGTCGGTGAGCCAGTCTCCAGTTGAAGTGGTGCTTATGTCCTGTTCCGAGAGATGGAATTTACCGGCCTTTGAGGCGCTTCTGTGAGAGGTCTTTACAAATTCTACTTCACCATCTTTTTTATTTTGCTGGGCCAGGTTTGTGTTCGTTGTCGCGTTTACTGTAAGGATGATGCATGTGTTTGCAGTGCTGGTCGTGCTCGAGGTTGTGTTAATGGAGGAGATGGTGTTTGCGTTTGCGGTGTTGGTGATGCATGTGGTCGTGTTTGGTGTGTAAGGGGTGCTTGCCTTTACAGTTTGATTGGCGTTTGAATTTTTTTATGGGTTTATGTTTATTTGAGCCTCAGCGCTTGAGTTGGCATTCTTGATGTGTGCGAGTTTCGGCTGTTTGGCAGGCTGGCGTTCTATATCGTTTAAGCTGACGTTATACCCCCTTTTCATGTTGTTTCCTCTTTCCCCTACACGTCCAGTGAAAGGATTTTTCTTCTGAGATACTGGCAGCCTTTTATAGTCTACTTTCTTTTTTTTCATCCTGCGCGAATTCTTTTTCATAGTAGACTTCAGGAGAGACCTCACCTTTCAGACAACTTTCTCTCAAACAATGAACTCACTTCTTGACAAGTTAATTTACGTGCCATCATAGAATTGGAAATTTTGTTCAGAAAGCGAAATTATCGATTGGAATACGGCCGAACGCTGAATACGAATTGAGTGAGCAAACAGATACTTTGATATCTCGCATGATGACAAATTTCCCGCCTTTGCTAGTTTGGACCATTCAATTGTCTGGGAGTCAATCGACCGTATCATTTATCTTTCCTCTCCATTTCCGGTGTTTTAAAATCCTCCTTTTGACAGATTTCGTGGAGGTGTTACTATGTTGTAGTTGTAATCGGTCATCCGTGAAAAGGAGGCATCGCAAAAATTTTGTGGAGTCTGTAATGAAGGTAAGCAACAAAAAAAAAAGCACTATCTTACGCCTAATACGAAGTCATGAGCGAAAACGAAGCACGTGTAGGGCCTTCATCACGAAGACAACATCGGGCGAGCTCGGATTTCGTAATCGGAAATCTACCCGAGATGACCTCCTTCTGACGGATGTCGGAGTGTGCTTTCCTAAAATGACGGTGGCAGGCTTGGCTTAGTTATATCACTCAAAACTCGTTCCCGTTTGTCTCATTTGATAAAGAGGGAATCGTTAATGTTTTCATTAAGACAGTATTGCCTTGACTTTCTAATATTTACAACGAAAGACAGTAAATTTCACTTTTCACCCACATTTACTTCCAACCTTTTCTTTTGAACCAGAAACAAAAATGATAGACGTTTAAAACACATTACATCATCCACCTTGTTAAATGTAATAGCATGATCATTTCAATTGTAATGCCTTCTTGTCCCAACGTTACTTTGTTTCTTTGCTACATTAGCGAACACTGAACTACTGCTCGTACTCTAGATGACAATCAACCACAAAATTCCCTAAACCAGATAACATTAAACATAATTTCAAAAATCATGTGTCAATTCACGAGTTTGCTCACAGAGCACTTTGATTGAATAAATCATGAAATGCCATAGGTTAAGTATAGAGAAGGCGCATGTAACAAGCACGGCTGTTGAATACTGACCAATTACATGGAAGCATTGTGCTGTAAAGGTTTCATATAACCAGTAAGCCTGATCAAGACTTAAATAGCAGTATACAGTCACAACCTTTCTATCTGCATTTACTGAGTTGTTATGTACATCCTGAGGACAATGAGGGTACTTGTGAATGATAGTACTTAGTGCCATGTAATCTTTCACAGAAAGATCTTACATACCAGAGCCTTAAATATTGATTTATAATGATTGTTTTATTTGCTTTTCCTTAGGTCACTGACCCAGACAATGCCAAGTCACCATCACATCAGTATCACAAATGTTTATTTAGCGTCAGCCAGCCCAGGGATGAAAGTTATTTCATTATTAGCACACAACTTGTGTTGAAAGTGAAGGGAGCCCAACAGATTGATTATGAGAACATGAAAACTCTTTCATTTACTGTGATATGTACTGATACTGGGCATCCACCCAAGTCACTGTCAGCTAGCTTTGTTTTATCAGTGAAAGGTGAGTGGTGAATGGTTGTTCCAATCACCTTCTTCTCTTTCTGCGTTCTCTCCATTCATTTCCTTCTTCATCCGAACCTGTCTCTCTTTCATAGTTTTGCGTCTATTTTTGTTCTTTGGTTTGTTTCTTTGTTTATGCCATTTTTTGTACAGTCAATCATTTGCTTTCTTATGTGCTTATTCACTTGTTAGCCCCTCTGCCCCTCTTTATGTCTCTCCTTCCCACCTTCCATCCTGCTTCTCTTCCTTCCTCTTTCTCCACCTTCCGATTTTCTTCTGCCTTCTTGATTCCGTTTTTGCTTGGTTATATGATTTCACCTTTCCATCCCTCCTACTTCCCATCCCTCCCTTCCCTACCATCAAACTCTCTTCTTCTCCTCCTCTCTTTCATTTTCTTCCTTCAGTTCCATCTTCTCTGTTTTATGAGCCCATTCAGCAGTTTACCCACCTATCAACCACTTAACACTCATACAAATGTATAGCCAACCATGTATCATGCATGTGATATTCTTCAGATGTCAATGAGGCTCCTGTCAACCTGACATTGTCTAGTACAAATGTGAATGAAAACTCTCCCTTGGGTACTCCTGTGGGTAGCCTTTCCTCAGAGGATCCAGACCAACCTGGAGGTGTCCACACCTACACCATCATGGGACCTGTTGGTGTACCATTTGCTATTGGAGGAGATAAGAACAGAGTGCTCCTCGTAAATGGTCCTTTGGATCATGAAACGAATCCCATTGTCTTGGTCATTATAAGGGCTACAGATGGTGGAGGACTTTTTGTAGAGAAAACCTTCAAGATAACCATTAATGGTAAGTTCTTTTTTAGGGAATGTTCGATTTTCAACCGAGAGTGTCACACGTTTTATTGTAAAAGATGGCTGACGAAAGGTGGGTAAGCAAGCTTTTCCTGGGAAACCTTAAGTCTGTCTCTGCTCTCCATCTCTTTCTCTTTTCTCCCCACCCTCCCAACCCCATCCTCCTTTCAGGCCAAAAGGCCTGCACAAGCCCAAGCCAAAACAAACATAAATTTTGCCTCTAAGGTTTGTGAAACTACTCAGGGAAGGAAGTGTCCAAAGTTAAAATATTTTGAATATATTTATATTCATGGATTACTTCTGACATTCGACTATGATGATTTTGTTTACCCTTGCTTCCTACGACCTCATCATCTTGAATCAAACACTTTCCAATCACTTTGTGCTCACATCAACAGATGTCAATGATCCACCCAGCAACCTTTCTCTTGAAACTCCATCAATGAAAGAGAACAGCGCCGAAAGAGTGCTCATTAGTTCCATAATACTGACAGACCAAGATGGTGACTTTCCTACCTGTAGACTATTGGATGACGCTGGTGGGCGTGTCAGAGTTGTGGGCACAAATCTGGTTGCAGGACCTACTATGACAGATTACGAATCAGCTCAACTGCCATCCACTAAATACTTCAGTATTAAATTGAATTGTTCTGATGGTCATGGAATGTTCATAGCAAAAACGTTTACCATTAAAGTTATGGGTGAGTGCACAGGCTTGGTCATTATGGTATAACTTACTTTTTTTCTCTTTAGTATATTTGGTTTTATCCACTTGAGTTGATCGAGCTGTTGGAAGCTCAAAGCATAGATTTTGTCACAAGTTTAGGTTAGCCATATTCTCATCAAAATCCATTTAGCATAGTAGATTATTATGCAGCACCTTTTCATCGTCCGCCTTTATTCCCGCACCGTTAACCCTTAACTCTCACGAGTGACCAAGACAGAATTTCTCCGTCATTACATTGTATGGTTGTCATGGTATAGTAGCTTCCTTCTGTGCTAATATTTTTCACTTGTCTCTTAATTCTAGATGTGAATGAGGCCCCATCAGATATCACTTTGAGCGCCACCTCTGTATATGAGAATGAACCCGATACATTGGTTGGTAGAGTTACAGTAGATGACCCAGACATTGGTCAGCGGCATCGTTGTACAGTGCACGACCGTGTCGTGAATGGAAATTTTGATTCTGGGAGGACAAGCAAGTTTTTCACTGTGGATGCTTCATTAAACCTCAAAACACTAAGTGGGCTGAATTTCGAAGCTCACCACAGTTTGGATATTTGGATTAACTGCAGTGACATTGTGGCCGACAGTCTATTTAGGACGCAGTTGTTTACTATTTTTGTCAAAGGTAAGCTAGCCGATCAACTCTTAACATGTTTGGACGTAAGGCAGGAAACTAAGGTCGAGGTTTGTTGGTAAAGTTCCTCAAAGTAAGAAAACCAATTGATCAGGTTTTCTATAATGGACAACCTTTTTTCCACTGGCCTCTATTTTCTCTTTCAAGTTCTTGAGAAAATGGTTTTTCAGTTGTGGGACTGCCTTTCAGTGAAAATAACGGGAAAAAAATTTGACCTGTTATTCCAGTGAAGGTTACCGTACTCTCTTCCAGTCCTTCAGCCCATGCAGGCGAGTCAGAGAGTGTGGGAACGACGAACAGCAGTCGTGGTTGTCAGGGAAACGGTTTTCGCGCATGCTATTTTCACTTGTTTCCTCCTTCCGAGAGCACGGCACAGGCCAAGTTTACCAACGAGCCTCATAGATCTATCTATCAAAGAGGTTGACTTTGTGTGGTTTCCTTTATAAACTGTCGAAAACACTTCATGTATACTCACAAAAACAATTCTATTTTTTAATCCCGGTGATCTTCGATATAATCACTCTAAATTTTGGGGTCTATGCATATATTTGGATTTAATCCTTCTTCTTCTTCTCTGCATAAACACCCCTCATGAAGTTATTTATTCTGAAATCCTGTCAGCAGTCAGTTAAAAATTTTTCTTTTTTGGTATGATTTCTCTTCAGATGTGAATGAGGCCCCAACAGGACTGTGCAGTGCACCCATAATCATTAGTATGAAGACATCAATTGGTGCTGTGATTGCAATGCTACAGGGAGATGATCCTGATAACGAAATTGCCATCCAAAATGACCCTTCAAACCAGAGTGTAATCATCAGGAATAAACAACAACTGACATACTCCTTGAGCCCTCAACAAAATTCTTGGCCGTTTGGAATAAAAACTGATAGTCTTTTCAAGAGTGCAGTGAGTATGATGTACAAATGATATCCTGTTATTACGATTTTACGGCATTCCTCCTCCCTTGATGTGGACACACCAGTTTATCTCTTTAATAAGCTCCGGCTGGATGGGCCACTTGATTCGAAAAGGACCTCACCTTTTTCCTTAATAACAAGATACATGAAAAAAGTACTCAGTTCTGATTGGTTAAGATAAATGCAATTTCAAGTGATTCACTGCAGAAGAGGGGGTTAACTCAGTGCAAAGAAGTAACAAACCAGACTGAATAACTTTACGAGCTCGAGCAATTTTGTTAGTCTTTGAAAAAATTTACTTGTGCTTATTTATTCCAAATTGCACTCGAAATCATGTGATTATCTATGCCGACTAAATGTACACGTTTACTCGTGCTTATTTTCGGTGGATCATGTACATTTCAATGTCTCTCATTAGAGTTGACATCCGTCATTTGTGGTAGTTGTTAACGCCTTCCCATGTGTCCTCTCATTTCTTCTTTTTCCTTGACGATTGTCTTAATTTTTCAGGAGATATCCCAAGCCCAAAATTTCACAATAGGCGTAGAAGTAAAGGATGATGGCGTCATTATTTCAAGTTTCTCTCCCATGGGATACAAGTACATCAAGACCGCTCCTTTATCTGCTGTCTTGAATTGTACCATTGTTATTTCAGGTATGATGCAAATAAATTGTCGTGAATGATTATCCCTCAGCATTTTGTCAAGTTTTCCAGATCGTGCTTGTCAACCCTTTGCACCCAAGCGTTTTAAAAACATATTCTCCACACTGCTCCTTTTATACTTTCCATGGCACTGACAAGGAGAATTTGTTTGATAATCGGAAGCTTCTCAAATTGGTAATCATTTCCTTCATTCCCATAACTTTTTCATTTGACACAAGGGAAGAACTGTAAGGAGAAACTAGAAGCCAGACTCTCTTAGGGGTTAAAGGGTTATTATCAAAGATAAAATTTTTTATTGTTTACGTTGCATACCTTTTACTCGTTGTTGTATACTTTTTATTCGTGTTTTTCTCAGAGTATCAGCCGACAGATGAAATTTTACTTCAACCTAGTGAAGTGTCCATCACAGCCATCAGTGGTTCCTTGGTTGGCACCTTGACAACAATGACCAAGAATCCAGGGGAAACATTTGTGTATGAACTCGTAGATGAGGCACAATTACCTTTTAGTATAATCGGAGACAGGCTAGTGGTCGCTAAGAAGGATGGTCTAGATTTTTACGTGTCAAGCGCAGAGGAAGCTTTGATTCCAATTGCAATCATCAGTAAAGGCAACATGTCTGCGCCAGTCAGGAAATCCTTCTATGTGAGAATTATAGGTGAGATTATGAATATATATTTTTGAGAAACAGTTTTTTGTGTGTAACCAGCTGGACTTTTGCTTATCAAGATTTTCAGAAATTCAATTAAAGAGGCTCAAAATGGATTTGTCGATTGAAATCAGATATTCTTTGATGGATCCTTGTTTCCACACTTTAACTTTCTTTCCTTGGAATTGGTATTAAAACAATGTGCAATTATTTCTCAACAAGTTTTCATTATTTTGACACGAAAAGCTACCTTAGCAAAACTAAAGCCTCCTAAACAGATCTTTAATTAAAGCTGTGCGTGTCTGCATTTTGAAAGCATGCGCTATGAACCCTATTTGCTGAATTTCTATCACCGCATTACTCTTTATCTCCTTGAAAAGCTAAGAACAACCTGTAAATATGGTTCAGAGCCACTTAAAGTTTTTGATAGTTTAAGGTGGCCATTTGTGCCTATTTTAATAAAAATTTTCAACTTTTTTTTTCCTTTTTACCTCGATTTTAGATGATAGACCTCATCCAGTGGACATTTGTTTGAATCCTCACACTGTTCATGAAAATCAACCATTGGGCACTACTGTGGGTCAGTTACATATCGAAGATTCATCATCACCGTTATTTTCTTGTGGTAAACAACGCTGCTGCAATGATTACGGCAGGAATGTTGATTATGAATGTAAAGTGGACACTCCTGAGAACAACTTGGTCGTTCCCCAGCTTCAGAGGAACGTGAGCGCATTGTTTAGACTCGATGATCGGGGTCGCCTTATTACCAAGGTCCCATTGCAATACAGTGACTTCAAAGAGTCTAATGGAACTGTGCATGTTCACTTCAGCTGTTATCAAGTCAGTAAACCACTTCACTTCATAGGAAAATCACTCCAAGTTGTTATCACAGGTAAAGTTTGATATGTGAAATGTGTCTTGGGATACCACTCTGATTGTTGTGAATACATTTGAATTACCTAGTAAAAGCAAGACACACGATTTCGAGGGATGAAGTAAATTTACAATTAATGAAGATAGCTTAACTACACAGGCGCAATTTAACGCATATCCTGAAACTATCGGCTTTCTTCTTTCCTTATGCTTAGATTGTAACAGCAGTGGTGTCTGCCCAAACATCAAAGATTGTCCTTTATGTTACAACGGTGGAAGCTGTCTTGACGTGATTGACGGCTACAACTGCCAGTGCATGTCCGGTTACACAGGTTTCCATTGTGAGAAAAACATAGATGAATGCCAAGGGATCGAGTGTCAGGTGAGTGAAGCGACCTTCGACCAAATGTCCCTATAGTCAATCGCGCCTCTGTTTTGCGTATCTTACTAAGAGAACAAAGCTTTTCTCACGATTATGCGTTCAAAGCAGTATAAAAGTGAATCGAAATACAGCACTGATTACGTTAAAAGGGAATGAAAATAAATTTGCAAGGATAAACCTAAATTTAGAATCACAAGCAAAGACAAAAAGCAGTGATCGTTTCAATGAAAGTGGCGGATTCGGTCCCTGGACACGCGCGCAGTGCATGAGGCTAAGCGAAGATCCTTCAAAGGAGTGATGTTACGTTTTTGCACATCTGGACATATTGAACCTAAATTTTTTAATTCAACGTTAGTGATTCTAAATAATCTTTGCCATCTCATTCTCGTTCCCTTAATGATCATCTATTCTTATGCGATATGACAGCGATATTAAGCGATATTACAGTAAGATAAACCTCTCCTGACACATAGCGTTTACAGACCATAGGGAAGTCTTGATATGATTTTAATAGATTCTCTTTCTTGTTTCTTTTTCCTCTCTTTAGAACGGAGGTACATGTCAGGATGGAATAGCATCGTTTACTTGCCAATGTGCAGTGGGATTTTCAGGGACATTATGTGAGCGGCAAGTATCTCTTTGTGGCGATTGTACGGGAGATACATTGTGCGTGACCTATATTTCAGCTTCCATCCGGTAAGTAATATACAAATTTTGTATTTATAGCTTGCTTCTTGAGAAGAAAGCATCGGGTTGATTGACATTGAACCAAATGAAATGATTTGTATTGGTTCAAATATAGAGAAGAATCTTTAAAGAATAATTAATTTTAAGGAATGTTTAAGGGTTTTCTTATTTTATATGAGTTTCTGAATCCCCTTTTCTTTCTTTTGGCAGGTGTATAGGGACACAGTACCAGATCCCAGTCCTTGTGAACGAATCGGAAATATCTTCTCCGAGAAAGATAGAACTGGAGAAAGAGATTGTAACCGTATTGGAAGCGAACAGAAATGATGCCAACAAAGGTAAGAATGATCACATTAGAGTCAGCTTTAAGATTTTATGGAAATCAATGTCGTGCAGTTATTTGGGTTGGTCATGCAGAAAACAGGCATATTGCATGACCACTCAACACTATTTTTTTATGATGTAGCGCATGAGGTACATAAACTTTAGGAACAGAAGTTGCAGGAGACTTAATGGCCTGGGCCCAGTTGTTCGAAGGTCGAGTAACCCCATGCACTGGATAAATATCTTTCCGGTGGATAGTGCAACACATTTTGTTAACACTTGTCGGCTGGATAGCGATTTATCCGTATGAAAGCGTCATGCATCCTTTATACCACTGGAATCAGTGAGTTGTTGTCCGCTGGGATCAAACGGTCAAAAGTTTAATCTCAGCCGGGTCCGACTGCGTTACGACTTTTGACTAAACACTCGACTCACACAATGCCTCTCCCCACCCTCCCCAGCTAGAAATCAAAATTTGTAGCAGTAAACTGATAGGATTTACTTACGGTAAGGGTGGGGAAGGGGTAAGTAATACCCTTTGTGGCTTTAAGCTATGGAAACAGTAATAGATAATTGTGGGAGTAATGGATGCTTGGGCACGCAAGACTTGACCTTATTTGACTGAGCTAGGTCGGGCCTAACGGTGATTTATGCGACCTTTCATCCCCTCAACGTAATGTAACGGTATTACTCAAAATACCGTTACATAGCTCCCTCAAGCCAAATGTATCTGGGAGTCAATGTACTCAGTCACCTTACTTGTGTCATATTTCAGTCACCAACAGAAAACGACGAGCGCTTTCAAATTATTTCTACGTGGAGATTCTTCGAACAATCTCTCTAGGTACTCAAAGACAGAGCCTTTTGATCATCGCAGCGCTAGATGCAAGGAACGCATTTTCCCCTCTACCGGCCTCCGAAGCTTGCAGAATACTTAGCAACAGTGTGCGGCAGTGCGTGGAAAGCTGTGACGTACTCCAACTAGCCAGGCTGCCCTGCCAGGGAGGTCTTAACACCAATATAGGAAACCCCTCTGTGAACGTATCTGCCAGTAGCTTGGGGTCAGGCGGAATTGCTGGTATTGCTGTGGTGGTCATAATTCTCCTTATTGCCATCCTTTTTGGTGCTGTCTTCTACTACAGAAGAAAATACAAGAAGGCGAAGGTAAACCGGTCTTAACCTTTTACTTGGAAGATTCGTCCTTATGCTTTTTTGTTCATTTGTTACGTGAATGTGGTCCTTATCAGATCTGGCCCCGGTTGTTCAAAGGTTAAATAACGCTCTCAACTGGATAAATCGCTATCCGATGGATAGCGCAGTACTTTTTCTTATCAGTTATCCTCTGGATAGTGATTTATCCGTTGGATAGCGTTATCCACTCTTTGAACTACTGGGCACAGGTTTCAGTGTCAATGTGTGAGTCACAGTTGACTTACATTACACGTTAAAAATTGACAGCCCCGGCCGTGGCAGAGATTTTCCAGTGTTAGTGTCGCCGTACTTGTTGCTCTGTCGCATCTGATATCCTTGTTGCCTTTTCGATGTATCGCAATGGGTGCAAACCTGTTATTGGCTAGCTGTCTGTTACACTGTATTTAACCTATAGCAGATAAGAAACACTCCCCCAAGGAAATATGAGGTCGCGTGGCTTAATGGTTACAGTGTTGAGCTCAAGGGTTTGAGTCATGGGTCACGCCTTGTATATAGCCAGCTAGTTTACTCCCTGTCAGTTTGGATTTTTAATATTTTTAGGTTTAATAGAATCAAAATGAATCAGATCATTACTGCGCTATCAAGCTTTTTCCCTTTTTCGTTTCACAGAAAATTTTAAAATTTGTAACCAACCAATCACAAACATCTTCTGGACGTATTCTCGTTTTAATTTGACAGAACGAGCATGATAGCGTCCGTTTCCAGTCAGGCAGGGAAGACTTGGACTTCTCCGACCCAGTTTTTGGCGACAATAGAAATGCGCTAACGTCAGGACCATCGAGAAAGGAATGGGCTGAGAAGTTAAGGAAAGAACCTGATGGATCGGTACGGAACAATTTGGATCCCACTTCTGTTGTCAAACGTAACGATATCCAGGTTAGATTTTGATGAATTTATGATTAATGAAACTGTCTGAAACACATGGCGTAATAATCTGTCATTCGATTATTTCTAAGTAGTCTTCGAGTATTTTGTCTTCAAGTGATGCAATTGATAGTGTTTAGAACCATTTTCAATTGAGTGTGGAAAGTGATCCGGGATCGCATCGATTTTGCGTTACTTCGCTCTGTGATTGGTCAGGAAAACTCGTGCTACCGTCTCAACCAATCAGCTGCAAAACGAGAACCAATCACGACTTGGTCATTAGCGTTTTCCCGCTCCTCAGGTTGTAGCTTGTTTATTTGTTTGTTTTTTTTTCGAGTTGTCAGAGTCCTTTTTTTTTGGAATACTTTCCTTCGCCTTAATCGGCCGTACGTTTTGTTGTTCTCACTTAAAAATAAGCTTCTGAACTAAATCATACCAAGTTGAGTTGAATTAAGGATTAGAGCTGTGCGTTTGAAATCCATGAGTTGTCGGTTAAAAGACCAATAAAGTCCTACTGGAATTTTTATGTGTTTAATCTTGCCTTGCTTTTCTTCAGGTGACAAACAATCCTCTGTACAGTAGTCCTGGCAATGCTGCCGGAGCCGAGGCATCCAATCCAATTTACACCAAGGTGGTTGATACACCCATAGAGGATGAGATAGCGGCGGCCAAAAAGAAGAATAAAGAAGACCACACTTACGCGGAACCTAAGGATGTCACCCTCGGGGGAGCTTCAAAACACCAGTATGAAAAGCCCCCTTCGAGGCGGGTATCTCACACCAAGAACACCTACGCGGATCCTAAAGATGTAACCCCTAAGGGTTCAGTGAACCCCCGCTATGAGATGTCCCCTCCGCCGCGAGTGTCGCACACTAACAACACCTACATGGAACTTCAAGATATTTCCCCTATGGGGGCGTCGAATCCGTGTTATGCAAAGTCCCCACCGGTTCGAAAATCTTTTGTGAACGACATAGATAATCACCAAGAAGGCGATGGCGCGCTTGGAAAAGGTGCAAACGCTTACTTGAAAGGTGCAAGGTCTAAAGTGAGAGCATCGAACGCATCTCAGACAAAGAAGCTTAGACGTCAAAGAACTGACGAGAAAGAAGCAACTGATGAAGAAAGTGCCGTGCTTAAAAAGAACGAGGTACCACCGTCTTTTGAAAACCCGTTTTATAGTGATAATCCGATAAGGGATCAAGACAATTTCAACGAGGATCCAACATACGCGACTATTCCTGCATTGCAAGACAGCCGTCCGTGTTTGCCGCCAAGAACTCAACAAAGATCCTACGATACTCCAGCGGAGGAGATAGTGGTTCAAGAGGACGACGTGTATGAGAAAGTAAACTTTGGAGACACAGAGGCGTAAGCAAAGTTTTTAAGCAAATAGTTTCTATTTTTTATTCTGATAGTTCAGTCGAGTTACTGCATTTTTATGTATCACTGAAAGTGAGTTGTACAGGGACTACGTAAAACCAGGTAAAAGCGGTGTTTTATCCCTATTGGAATATGATTCTCTTCAACAACTTCGTTTCTAGGGTCTCTACTATCGCACTTGTCGCTTTTGGGGCGGAACGAACAGAGAGTCTGGGAATGAAGTTGAATTAGTCATTGTTCCTTTGTGATAACTTAAATAAATTGATATTTGAATTAATCTCTCAGAAAAAGCACGCAAATCTTGGATCTAGCCGAGATTTAATGTCAAATTACGGTAAATCTTTTAGACTTTGTAATATTCATGATGCTATGCACCGCTGTACAGTTTTGCATGCGTTAGTGAGAAAGCATTATCAGCTCGTTCGTCAACTTCGCATGGTATTTAATTTCGTACATTGCATGCGTGGGAAGTACAACACTTTTTAGTGTTCTTAAAACTTATCACTATTTCTTTGAGACCTTTTTTTACGTTTTGGTAAAAAACTGTACGATACGCGCCTGCGCTTAAAACCGGGCTGTAACTTCACAGAACTTTGCATGCGAGTATTTTTACAGATCCAGAGGTGTTTCATTCCTTTTTTTAAACAACCTCTCTACAAGTGTGTAAAAGCTTGCGCAACTACTTACTTTGCAGAAGTATTGGTACAGAGTTAGGGTTTTTTAAGCTCTACCAGTAATAATAGCGAAGTATACATTTTTTATTTGTGTTAGTTGTAAGTGTAGTGTTTTAGTAAATTGATATGAAGTGCTTTAACCATGTAAATATGCTGGTATTAGATTTTATAGTAAAATATTTGTAACTGTATGGCAGAGCCATACGAGTTTTTTTATTTCTTACTTGTCGGTCAATATTTCACTGGCTGGCAAATCTAGTCGAGGAGAACGTTTCTGACGTCAGTAAGAGTAGATGAACTTACCGCGATAGATATAATGAGTGGAAGTGTCAACGGCCATCATCATAGTTTTGAAATAGCTCAGAATTTAATGTACAAATAAGTTTATTGTAAATTTGATAATTCATAAAGCATGGACTAGGTTTTTAAAAATTATTTAGGGCTACCTGTTGGCGTAATAGTACTCATAAAAATTATCAGTTGTTAAGCCGACAGTAACTTATCAGTCAACCAGAAAGTGTCCACAATCATTTTCCATAATGAATAATAAATAATAATAATAATAAAATAATAATGGCATAATGACGTGACTCGGAAGGTTTTTCTTCGTATCATGTCACGCAACATAACCTGTTACACATTTAGTGCTTCAGCCTACTTGATTAACTAAAAATGTCTTGAGCCGCTTGGAAAAGGAAGATGAATCCTACCTCACTCTTGAGTGTTTGTTTGATTCTTGAAGGTAGGCCATAGCGAGGAATTTAACAGAGCTATGTAAAGTGAGATGTACACCACAAGGGAGGTTTATTTTTAGCGATGAACTCGTTTTCAAGACGAGTAATGTATTCAAATTCACATTTTCAATCTTTTCTATTTACAAGGCAAAATGAAATAAATGTTTTAATTGCTCATTTCTAATTGTTGTCTGATGCTTACGACTTTGATAAAGAGGAAAAAAATCGAGACATATTTATCCACGAGTGATTCAATCCAACGAAGGAATGATATTCTCCCGGCCATCAATAAGCACAGACCAGTAGAGTCAGGTTAAATATGCTCGAAAATTTTAACATTATGCTTTTGAGCGTCACCTCTTAAAACGGCATTATACCGAAAATTATGCTGTAAATTTTTCATAAACCTCAATTTACAACTTCAAAAGAAAAGCTCTCTCCCCAATCTCCCCCGCCCCTTACTTATTCCTACCACCAAAAGGTAAACATTACTAAGAAAAACAATTTACTAAATCAAAATTTCTAGTCGGCAAACGATAAAAGCAGGCTAATTGTTGACATTACTCAGGCTACAGAATTTATCTCGTGTTGAACTGTAACATCAAGTGGATTTTTAAAAAAAGTTTAGTCATGCCGACATTGTGCCCGCAGCTCTGACCGTAAAATAATGCCCAAAACTATGCCTGCACTGAATTCATCTGAACCCGCCGACCAGAATTAGAGACGTGAATCAAATCAGTGATTAAAAGGTACAAAGCTTCTAGACTCTCGCGCTGAGGTATGGGAACAAGCTCATTTATTACCAAAGGCGATAGCAGGGTTAACTCTTGCTGCGTTTTTGTCTCCATGTTACATTTTGGTATTTCAATGCTTTTTGGCACGTGTGGGAGTGTGTAGCTGGGCGAGAGATTAGAGAGGAGGAGAGACAAAAACCCCTAACATGATCCAGCTAAAAATACTCATTTAAAGATAAGATCTTTCGTTTCACGTTGTCAAATCCGGCTCCAATGAGAGCTGAAGTAATCAGGAATCCTCTGGCAAGCTTGTCCTGATCCAGGTGACCAGTAATCATAAGAAATCTTTGCGTAAATCCACGTTGTCATGACCCGAATTTGGATAGGTGCTATTTATGTTCATTAGTTGCGTCACACTTCTGACCATCATGAAGAACACGCAGCCTGAGGCTTTCACGTCCGTTATTTGCAATCTTTCATTGATATTCTTGGTCCTTCAGCAGTCCTTATTTCCTTTGGTTTATGCGATTATTTTAAGTCCTCCGTATTATCAACGTCAAGTTTTGAACGAACATTGCATAGCTCCCTCGACGTTCACGGCACTGAGAAGCTGACGAGGACCGGAACGTAGTTTACCGATTTTGTAACCCTGTCGTTAATGTGCTTATTTTTACACCTCTGGATTTCTCGTTGTTAAATATTTAGCCTGGTTTCTATATGATACCGTAGATCATCCAGATTGTCTCAGTTTTCGTTACGATTGCGACAACCCAAACAAAAACAACAATATTTTCCATTTAGCTATAAAATGCAAAACCAATCCTTGAATTAAAAAATAAAAGGGTGCATATATTTCATAATAAGGATGACATTGGCTGTCGCCTGAGGGAATATAAATTTCGCAATCTCAATTTTTTCGCCTTATTTAGTAGAGAGACCAGCTTCTTCAAATTTGCGAAATTAAGGAATATAGGTTTACGTCTGAAGGGTAACTTCTACTCGATAATCAGGTTATTTTTTTTATTTCGTAACAAGTTTACTTTGGATTTCAAATCATGAAATTTAGTAATTAATTACGATTTGTTTGTACCATGACGTCAAATGCTAACTACTTTACTTCGCGTTTCCTGTAAAATCGCGATAAAACACTTTACAATCCCAGTAGGCCTTGCGTGCATAGTTTCTTTAGACGTACCTGTAAACGGCAGCTATATATGACGTAGAAAACCCCTGTCAACTTCATTTTACATTGAAAACTTGGTAAATTAGCTCATACTGCGTATGAGTTAACACTTCGTCATTACCCAAAGTGATTTTCCTTTCTTCATAATGAAGCCGCACATTGAAAGCGTCGAGATATCGAGTCCAATGGACATCACTGACGGCGAGTACGGCGAAGAGCAGCAAACATGGAGTATTTCTGTAACTAATCTACCAAACGATGTTTTTGAGGATCAAGAAACAAAGGTGTGTTAAAAGAGAGATATCGTAAGCTCTGTGTTTAGCTGTGAATTATTAGAGCTCGCTATCTTAGCGTTTTGTTTTAAAACTGGTCCATTTCGTCGAAATACAATGTTCTTGGGACCAAAACAACTGTGGTATTCAAGGGAATAGTTGTCATCAAGCTCACTTCTCTCTTTTTAGCAGCCTTTTTAGCCCTGTTTGGTTGGGAATCCTAAATCATACACAAAACATATTTAGATTGCAAAAAATGATTGTAAGCTTGGTCGATTTTTTTAGTTGAGGTGGGGAATGTTTTGCATTGTCTATTAATAAGCTTATGAAAACTAGAAAGATTTCGTTTGTTAATGAACCGATCGATTGTTGAAGAGAATTACGTAAAATCCATCGTTCGAGTTCACCAGAGTTCAAAAATTTTGGAGAGTTAAGAAAAAATTGAGACTAATATTAATGATGATGAACGGACATGAGATAATTAGTGACTGTCACTTTCAAGAAAACAAATTTGATCAGAAAATTCTTCATGTTAAGTTCTGTTCCAGCAAGTCATGCTTTGCATGAGGAAAAGGGACAGGTTGGTTATTTACAAGCATAGAAATTAGGGGGGACAGAGCAGGGTGTACATCACGCCTCTCTAACTCTGAGCAACAAATGAATATAACAATCTACATGAGATTAGAGGAATTTTTTTTGGAGTTGTGACCTTGGGAAAGACCCCAAATCCTCATCATAACAGGGGTTTCCAGAACTGTCATTAAGAGTCATTATGTAGACGACTAAAATCCTCTGTGAGTCTGTCATCTTCAACCACCTACTTTCACCTCCTTGTACCATAATTTCTGATCTCAAATGGTACAAGTATTGAAATACAATCAAAGAAATTTGTGTAGCATCCATTTCCCAGTTTTAAGGGGAATTAGATGTGTGAATGGATTCCACTTTTAGAATTTGCATTAAGGTTGGTACAAACTTTTTGGAATGCTTGGGACATTTTAAGCAAATAGTTCTCAGTCTTGGCTTTGTAATCTAATAATGAAATGACTTGAGGTCCAGGTTATCCTGGCTTCCTAATATTTCTTATTTGCACCCCAGTTACTGGCAGAAAACAGCTGCTTTCAAGGCCTTTTACTTATTAGATCTATGTCATTCAAACCATTTTTCAAGGCTTAATGCGCAATGCCTTTAGAAAGTTGGCTTTGTCAATGTAGACTTGTAAAATCTGAAAAAGAAAAAGAGAATGTTATTAGAGGTAAAAACATGGAGTATTATATGATATACTTTGTGTTTAACCACACCAACAACTTTTCATCAGAGAAAATGAGCAAGTATTTAGAGAACTGTATGCAAATTTCTATGTCTTAATTAAATTTAAGCCCACAGTCATACCATCATTCAAGTCATTAAATTGGTGAATTGTCAGCAAATGTACCTGTGAAAAATTTTTTTCTAAATGTTTGCGGCTCAGATGGCTTGTTCATGTGGTGCCTTCAAGGAAACAGCAAGCCACTGTAATCTTTTTCTCTTTACATTGAAGTTATAGAAACATCCATACACCAGTATTTCTAACTCAAATACAACAACTTCTTATGTTGATTTATGCCTGAGCTTAGCTGAAAGTGGAGTTTGCCCTGTGTAAAATCTGGTATTGTTATGCATTTTTTGCTCAACAGGGTTTCTCTTTAGAAGGCAATGTCAAATTCACTTTTCTGTGTGTAAATAGTCTTTCATTACTTTTTCTTGATGTAATTATTACTCTACAGAATTTGACAGGTCCTATTTAGTGCCTATTAGAACTAGCACTTGGCATTTCTTCTTTGCAGGAAGTGTTTGAAAAGTTGTTCTCACCTTATGGAAGTGAAAGTGACAGAAGCTTCATCTACTTAAAGACTTTTCATAGAGCAAGGGTTACATTTGCCAATGAAGAGTACGCAAAAGAAGCTAAGAAATACCTGCATGGGCAGCATTTTCTGGGCTATGAACTTGGCATCTTCCTTGTTCAGGTGACTATTTACACATCAAAGAGTGATGGACATGCAGCCCTTCCTTACCATATTTTATGAACAATTGGAAATAAAATACTGATCCCCACAGATGATCTTTCCAGAAGATATTGCAGATGTGTGACCTCAAAGCTCCTTTGGTAGTAGTGATTAATTGGTATTTGGGAGGCATTGGTTTGAATTCAGGCTTCTTTTACAGCAATGTCATCAACTCATTCATCTTTGAGGATCAGATCTTAATTTTTGTTCATCCACTAGGAAGAATATGGTTCATAGACTGAATCAACCTATGATTTGTTAACACCCTACAGTAGACTCTGAATACGTTTTTACTTCTCCAATTTCCTCCTTGGGATGGAGGGAGATCGATTCACAAGTATAGACCTGTGCTGATTAAATTGCAATAATCACATAAGCATTTTTGAGAGAAGATGGTGTGGGAAGGATTAGTGGTATGAATGACTTCTTTCACAAGAGAATTTCATTTTCTATGGCCTTGATAACAAGAAAAGAAAGTATAACAAACTAATCCAGCATTAAAATCATTTTCTAACACACTTTTGTGAAGTTGATTCATCAGATAGTTTTGATCATTTAGATATTGTGTATTATTTTGCAGAGACAGTCCTCCCTCAACAACAACTCTAATCTTAAACCTCCACCTCAAACAAAGCAGTTCCTGATTTCCCCTCCTGCATCACCTCCAGTTGGCTGGGAACAGACTCTCGAGTCTCACCCAGTGATCAACTATGATCTGCTGGCTGCCGTAGCCACTTTAGACACTTCACAACCTTGCCAGCTACACAAGTCTGTTGAAGATGCACCCAGCATTGTGGTACACCTGTGTGATGAAGGAGATGTCCAAGATGGTATGAATGATGAAGGAAGCAAGTTCCACCCACTGAAAGCATTGCCAAGGGAAGTTGTGCAAACAAGAAGACCAGAAAGAAAATTGTAAAGAATATAAAGGAGGGGTTTATATTTTAAAACATATTAAGAGTACTTATACAGCTTCTTTGTTTTTATCATTGTGATCTAAGTGACCATTCTCTTTCACCTGAAACATGCAAACTAAGGTGTAGTATTAACTTTATTTCAGTTCAGAAAACATACTGACAAGTAATGCCGTATTGGTAGAGATACATCTTTTCATTTGTGAAAAGTTCTGACTTGAGCACAAGGTGAAGGTGATGAACAAGAAAATAAATTAGTTTAAAATTTTATTACCGTATTTATAGAGACTTCAGTCAATCATGTTGATTAGTTGAGAAGAGATAACTTATTTAAAAACAGTAAGCACAAAAAGTCTTGTGGGTCATTTAACTTGCATCTTTTGCATTTTTTTTGCAACTCCTTAATGGGTTCAGTTTACTTCTTTAAACCTCAAGCCAAAATGAGTAGCTAATTATTGTTATCAAGCAGCTGCTGATAATTATGGTTATGATAGTTATGGTAATGATCCAAGACTCTGAGTGACTTTTTTGATAAGTGGCTGCTAATTGAAAGGCATCAGAAGTATTGCATTAAGTTAAGTAATTTTTCTTGGATTCCTAGTTGTCTTTCACTGAAGAATAGTCTAGGTTGGATGGTTCAAGACGTTTTGCCATATTTTTGCATCTCAGATTTTGAGTGCCTCTGAAAATTTTCTTAAAATAAGCCTGTTATCCTTTCTGATACCTGGTAAAAATGTATACCAATGGTATATAGAATGTGATCTGTTTGTGATCATTACCGGTACTTTATTTGATTAAATTTTTTGTGATCATGCAGCTAAGCATCAAACAGTAATAAATGAATCAAACAAATAGATGGACTGTTCCTTGGGAAATTGAGTTGTCAGTGAATGCGCAAGGATTGATTTTTAATTGCAGGGAAGGCTGGCATAATGGTCTGCGCTCTACTAGCTGAAAGACTCTCGGGTTGATCGTGTAAAGGTGTTTCGTGACGACAGAGTTATGCGTGACTTAGGCTAAAGCCGTTGCGTGATGAGGAAGGTGAACGTTACTAGACCTAAGTTGAAGCCATCGAGTGTTAGTCGGGTCCTCCTCTATCCAAGACCGATCGTATAACCAAAATGATAATACATAGCTACCCCAAGCTATCTAAAGTGCCTCACAAGCTTCTGTGCATATCGAATAAGAGGCGGTCAGCACAGCGATGAAAACAACAGCGAGATTTGTTCACTTTGATTGAATGTAGTTAGCTGAATTACGTACGCGCTTTGTGTGGTTCTTACTTGTGATCTATAGGAGGACAGACGAATTGCGGTGATTTCGCCAACGAGTGATTTCGCCAACGTCACGTTCGCCAACGTCCTTGTTTGCTTCGCCAACGCGATGAGTCGCTTGGCCAACGTCCTACTGGTCACTTCGCCAACGCCAAATATCTAATAATAACTTAGTAATAGCTTAGTAAAAAGGTTGCTTGCTGATACTTGGGTCAGAATTTTAATATTACAATACGTACTTTTATAAATATTTACAAATGCAAAATATTTTAGTGGAAAACCTATTTACAAAACCCTCTGATTCACAAAATATTTTCAATGCAAAACTTATTTACTAAAACCTTCTGATTCAAAAAAATGTTTTAGTCAAAACCTATTTACAAAACCTTCTGATTCACAAAATATTTTCAATGCAAAACTTATTTACAAAACCTTCTGATTCAAAAAAATGCTTTAGTCAAAACCTATTTACAAAACCTTCTTATTCTCAGCTTACTTCACGCTAGTTCAGTTCGTTCATGATCAGTTAGAGCGCGCTGGTCCATTCAAACGCGAGCACGTCCTGAGTAGTTGAGCAGCGGTTTTCTCGTTGTTCTCATACTTCTCCCAACTTGCGAATAGTTTTGCCTGAATGTTTCTTGTTGTACGTCGTTGAATTCGTTTCAGTTTGTTGTCAGAGACCAGCCTAAATGTAATAGCTGTGAGTTTGCCTCCCGATCAAGTAACTCTATTAAAAGGTATAAGGGCAAACCGCATTGTCCTCCAGCTCTGCGATTGAGGGCGTTATGCCAGCCTTCCAGGTCGTTATTTGTGCGGACGGGCTCCTTGTACACGCACCAGTTTCTTGGGGTGAATACTTCACTCTCAATCCACTGTCGACGAATGTACTGGACAAGTCTCCCCAGCTGGTCGGTTTGGGCCTGCTCTTCGAGTAGGTCGAACATCGGTTGGATTTCCGGATACGGGAGGAACGGGAGGGCCATTAGCTTCCTGATGTACTTGTAAACGGAATCATTGTCCATGTACGCCCTTTGGAGGCCAAGCTCTTGTACCTTAAAGTAAAAAATGGTAAAAAAAGTGTAAATAAAGTACAGTAAAAACCCGCGACCCGCATTTTAGATGATAATGGATTTTGAGTAAGTTCATTTTAAGTAAGTTCACTGTCAGATGATAGAAGAAACTAAATAACATTGGTCACGGTTCAGTTTTGGTCAGCGTAATGAGTTTTTTTTTACTTTTAGGAGATGTCTTCTGTTAGGTGTAAGATAAGCAACAACAGTTGTATAAAAGAGAAATTAGATCCTCCATCAACTTATAATCCTGGCCCAGGTCTCTACTTTTTGGAGTATCAGAGTATATATAAGTAAATATAACTTACCGGTGTTACACATTCGATGGTTCCAGCGAAAACATCCATCGCACTGAACCGCTTGCTGCCGAGGCCGTACCAGTTCGTGACAAACAATACAGTTTAAAATCTGCGCAGTAGCCATCCTGATGTTAATAGTATTTCGAGATAAAGGTTTCCGGGATAATTCGTTATGAGTCGTAGAGTGTCGTAATCGTATGATTGAAATGAACATTCTTCGCATGCCAGTGTGTTTTATACTCTTCGAAGGATCGAAATATCATACCAGTTAGTTTCAAGCTATTGGATTGGTTTATTTAGAACAATAGGGTAAAATTAACAAGTTTTAACGCAATGAGTTTACGCGTCTATTCATATGGTAATATACAAGCGTGTGTTTCTTGTAATACTTATATACTCTTGATCGAAGTTATAATATGCGCTGGAGTTAGAATTAGTAGTAGTAGTAGTCTACAATGTATTTATATAAATCTCTGTTCTAGATGTCTCAAAGGTAATTATATAAATCTCTGTTATCGACAAATAAACCTTATAGAAGAACTTAAGGAAAAGGTTGCACACACGCGACTTTATTGCTCTAAGTTAAATTCAGCAACGTACAGCGCCGGTGACGCGTGGCGTGCCATGCATTTATGTGGGCCCACTGTGTTTTAAGTTGCGTGTACAAGAGAAGGAAACTAAGTCCGAACAAAATAACGGAAGGAAACTAAGTTCGAACGGGGAAATCAAGTCAGCTTAGTCAAGTAAATAACACACAGAAGCAAGAAGAAGTAATGGTAAATTTTTATTTAGAGTAAACTAATACATTGGCGAAGTGACCAGTAGGACGTTGGCCAAGCGACTCATCGCGTTGGCCAAGCGACCAAAGACGTTGGCGAACGTGACGTTGGCGAAATCACTCGTTGGCGAAATCACCAGATACCGGACAGACAATAAGTCATCAGCATATTGACCTTGACGAGGTACACGCATAAAGCTTCTCCCTTGCACAATTGTTAGTTAGGTGCGGCAGTGGTCAAGGAATGGAATGCTTTCGGTTTTTCAGAGCTCCTCGTTGGTCTCGAAAACTCTTCAAACTCGTGTCACCCTCTCAACCAATTGGACGCATGGCTAACACCGACCATGACCACCGGCATTTTTCTCGAGCATCCGTTAAAAATACAACAGCAGATTCAGTTTAAATATGAACAAATAATTTATTGAGTTACAGATTTTGATGTATCATCCCTACAGACACCCCACAAATCTACCAAAATAATTTGAACACACCGAAAGAGTTTGCAAACACAAGATCCATGAGAAACGATTTGCCACTGAGGACTTAAGCATGGTGGTACATAAAGAAGAAATTTGGAACGAGAAAGAGAAGCACTAAATAGCGTCTACATCTGCATCTTCTACTTAGAAGGTTTCCATGGCAAACGCAACTTTTGGAAAGACCTTGCGCCTTGCTGACGTTTTGGTTTGGTACTATGCGGAGCAGAAACATAAAGGAAGATTATCTAACAAGCCTTTAAAGCTGATACATGGTCAGGCAAAAAACAAACAGACAAACAAACAAAAAGTAAGAGCGGGCATGTTTTTGTGATGAACATTTCAGTAAGTATACCTCACCAAGTCACAGATATGATAGGAGAAATACAACAGTGAATTCAATCACCATGTATTCAATTTTTCACATTTGGAAATTCAGTATTTTACAACGATTTGGGTAAGTATTCTTTATCTCCACAGCCAACGACTACATAATTGTAAGGCTTAAGAGCTGCTTAAGAATTAAATTGTCTGATCAATCACCATGACTTAACACGCAAAGTTCAAATTACCACGGTTATGATTATGTAGAAATTTCTTCTTTACATGTACCCTTTTCAGACCGCCCATAAATAACTTATTAGGGACAAGAAAAAGAACGCAGGATTTCTCGTGTAATGTGATAGCAGCCCAGGGTGAGAAAGTACATTATTTACCATCGCTCTCTTGCCTGAATACATAGACCCTCTGCATAAAGTAATTAAAGCTACAAGTACTGACTGTAACCTGTCATCTAGGAATAACTCAAGTGCGATTTTTTTTCATGCAGATTTAAAAAAACACAAACTAAAGAATCACACTAAAAAGTTAGTCAAACTTTGAAACATGAAAGTAAAAAATCGAAGTCAACGACAACGATAGTTGCATAAATAACGAAGTATTTTTTACAACGATACTCTTTCCTTTTTACAGTGAAATCAGTATAGAAAAATAAAACTCTAGATCTTTAGTATGAACTTGGTGCAATAAATTGCGACATCCATTTAAACTTTTATAAGTTAATTTGAACATCTTCTAACCCCAAAGGAGATACCACTTTGTTCTTTTTCTTTAAACTGTACTTTCTATCTCGAGTGGTGGCACTGCTGATGGACTCGGTTTCTCCGGAACCATCCGAACTATGGGTCGCGTCGCTCTCGAGCGATGTTCTCCGATTTCGAAAACCTTCGGGATTGTGACTGAACGATCGGCGGAAAAGCGACGATTGATCACTGGTGAGACGTAAGAAGGGGCCTGGATCCGATGCATTGAGCTTGTCGTCTGCGTTGTTACGTCGGAAGCTTGGCGATCTTGGCGCAATGGCGTTTGCTAAATTATAACCAGCCTTGATGCTCCGCTTTATTGCCTCTTTGATGCACTTAACCATCTCTCTCTTTTCTTCTGCAGTTCTGCAAAAATGTCACATGAAACCTTTCAACACACACCGTCTCAGGAAAAGTACGGTAGCGGGCGCTTGTTTAAAGGTCACCACGTTATGGTTCAAATATTTCTTCCAAATAAAAACAACGACTTTGGTGGGAAAATTTTAAAGGATCAAATGACAAAAGTAATCCGACTTTACATTGGTTTGATCGTACTTAGTGCGGTGTAATTGGTCTACAAAACTCACACCTGCCTCCCCAACCGTTCTTTACGGTGGCCAAATCACATAACACGCTCCACCGACGCAGCATCACAGCTTCTTTAGAAACTTACCTCCTCCCCCCCCAACTTGGTTCAATCGTAATTTGGATACTCGCGTTTTTGCGCTCATCAGCAACTTTCTTTGTTTTATTTTGAGTTCTTATTGACTCCTAATAGTTCTATTCGTTCTGAATGGCCAGTGTGGTCACTTTTGTTTTGGTTTTATGACAGTCGATCGAAAGGTGTTTTATTAATTGACCTTTTCACATCCAGACAGGAGTGAACAAAGTGAGTTTTCTTTACAATATCAGACCATTGTCTAGCAGAAAGTAACGATAAGAAAAAAAATACATAAAAGAAAGGAGTATTGCAAAATCTAACACAAAATCTCAAAGCTAAATTATAAGTAATTTATGGCAGAAAGAAAGGTGAACTATTATTGAGATCTTGTGAATGAAAAGGTTGATATTAATATGTCAAGGAGAAAGTCCTTTCCCTCGCAACAACCAACGGACAGTTCAATACAATGTACAATTGAAAATGAACCAGTATCAATATTACTTGTTTGCAAACACATATGCACATTCTTGTCTGCCAATCTCTGCTGTATCGCTAATGTTCACCAATTCCCACGAATGTATTGGCTCCGGACCTGAAAGGAAACACAATTTTATGACCAAAACAGGACTGAAAACATGAAACACCGATCAAATGTCAATGACATAAATGAAACTTCCCTTTTCCACGAGGACATACTGTGCTGTATGGCAGCTCGTAACCTCTATAAAAAATCCCCCCTTATTATAATTTTCCAAACAAATCGTGTTCTATTATGTCAAAAGGTATTTGCCTTTCCCTAACGTCTGTTTTCAGCGTCAATTTGTAATCTTCTCTACTATTAACACCACTCGCTTAACCGGCCTAGCATCAGAATAAAAGCTCTCCATACTGTTCTCTATACATTTCCTACTCTTCTTGAGTTTGCGATTATTTCCTTCATTCTCGTTACCTTAATGTTTGATTCAGGGTAGATACTGTTGGGAGAATAAGGTTCTTATCTCTATTAGGGGTTTAAGGGGTAACCATAAATCGGAAATTTGACAACTGATTTCGCCTCACACGTATGAGGGAAAAAAACAACATTTTACCAAGGAAATTAGAAAATCACTTTGTGGCCTCGGTGAGGACAGCGTAGAATATTACATGTCAAGTTAACATACATCACATACCATCATTTAACCAACAGTGGTCTCGCACAACCAGTGAAGAAGCTGGGATAATAGTTTTAAATTTGATTTCATCCGATGATCTTAAAGAAGTGGGCTGAAAAGAAAAATAGACACAGCTGTTAATAAAGTATCTGACAAAGGGCTAACGCTCGAAACGTCAGCATTGAAACTCTTGACGGTGGCCAATTTACGTTTTCAATTCAGTTAATAACACTAATTATCTTGTTATACTCTCCCACCGACGCAGCACTACAGTTTCTTGAGAAACTTACCCCCTTTGTTAATAAGGTACATGTGCACTAATAGGGAAATGCGAGACAAGAACAACAAAACCCTGTCTTCGACTCACCCGATCTTTTTCTTTCTTTTTCTGTTTCCGCTCCAAGTAAAGAAGAATCAACACTTTTTCAAATGCTGTTGTGAAGGTAGAACAAAGTACGGAATTTCAGGTCCAGATAGACGTACTAAAAACATATTTCTACGGAACGTGAGGGTTAAAACGATGTAAATATCTTCGGCACAATCAAAGGGGCAGGGGCAGTACAGTAACCAAAGCAAACAATGCTCGTAAAAGACACCATTACAAATAACGGACCTATCTTTATCGATGCTATCTTACCGAAAAGATGCATGGTCCCTGGAGTCATCTTTTTTCCAATTCTGGGAGAGACTGGGTACTTTTTAAGCGTTCCACTTTTCAGTAGGTCATCCGGGCAATTGAGCCAACGAACTTTCCCATGATGTGTCAGCCGATCTATGCTGACGTCAGCAAGCTACCACAGAAAAATAATTGAATGAACGATCCGGGAACATAAAGGGGAAGTATGTTTTCATGATTGAGACGGTAAAGCAAAAGATCAGCGTGGAGTATGGAGAATTTCCAAGGAAACAATCCGGACAAATACTATCGAACTTCGAGGGGACATAACAGAGTGTCCTTATTACTGAAATGTTAGTCTGTAAACTTGAAAAAGAAAATAAGTCTCAATTTTGACTGAACATAGAAAACAGTTTGTAATGAAGGGGTGAAAGTATTAGAGAGGTGCACCTGCTCTACCTTTTCACTACGATATTTAAGCCACTAAAAATAATATGTACGGCTATCGTTTGTTTCTTTCTGTTTGCCCTGCTTCGAGTTTGGTGAGCTCGCACACTATCTGGAATTCTCGCGCCTACCTCACCTAGACGTGGATATTTTTTGCCATGAAGATAACTAAATTCTTCAATGGTCATCCATCGCAAGCAAGCGTGTATCTTTTTTACTTTTTTTACGATTAGCCCAAGGTAACCGTGATTTGTAATTTACCTCGAATACTCCAAACTCTTCAATCAGTTGATGAAAAACCGGTGAGAACTGCTCTGTAATCCTCTGCATCTCGTTAATGTGCTCAGCAACTTTTTCAATTGCAGTCACAGCCTCTGAAAATGTGAAATTCTGTTGAAATCCTTATCTGCATCTAACCAGATAAGTAAGCCCCAGCGTATGGGTTGTTGAGGTGAGACATATGATTCCTTACCTAAAAGGCAATTATATTCTTCACTGGAGCTATCCAGGAGCTTTAAGATTGTCCGCAATAGTAGAGGGTACCTTACTACGCGCTGCAAATAAGAACACGTTTTATTAGATCAATGGCAAATTTGTGTATGACAAAAACAAAGAAAGATCGTAAATTCTGAACTCGTTCGTCGAACAAACAAAAGATGTTAGGAATTAGTCACGAGCGTTGTACCAAAAAGAAAACAATAATATACCGAAAAAAAAGAAAGAAAGGAAGTAAGTAAGCTTCAATAGTTCATAGCTCCGCTACAAGTATACTTAAGGGCAAATTTCATATTTGGCACACCAAATCTCAGCTTCATCCCAACCCTGTAAGACGTTACGTAGGCAGGTAAGGAATACTGGCTAATTAACATAATTAGCCGCTTAATACGAAGCAGTAAATGGGTAAAAAATAACTTTTTCTTTTCACCTGAATTGGCTTGATAAGGTAAGATTCCAACGTCCCTGAATGCTGATTCTTTGGATTACGGGCATGAAGGAACTCATGCAGCGCCGTGTTTGATCCTGGAAAAAAAATATACAAAATCACTATCTCCACAAGCGACAAATAAATTGGGCATTTTTATAGTTTCCTGGGCCATTCCAGGTGATTTAAAAGAAAAAGTGTCACATGCAGTTTCTATTTCTAAATACTAAAGAAAATAAAAAAGGAGAAGGACGTCGCACAAAAAAATTGGACTCTGGGATCGAGAATGTGAAAGGGAAAAATGGAGTCTCAGCCCAGTAGTTCCATATGACTAATGCCTGGGAAACGAGACGATCGTAGATTGACAGATGGATCTCTAAATCGCTTTGATCTTTGCATTCACAGAACAGATAGTCTCCTTCACAGCCGTTGTTTGGTCTCGCCACGCGTTCTTTCGTCCACCACCAGTGGAAGAGAGAGGGCGTTGCGTGACGAGACCAAAGGAGATTACAGAACAGAATAAGGGAGGTAAGTTTCTAAAGAAACTGTGGTGCTGCGTTAGTGGGAGAGTGTAACAGGGTAATTTAGTATATCAAGTGAGTTGTTGACGTAAATTGGCCACCGTTAAGAGTTTCAAAGCTGACGTTTTGAGCGTTAACCCTTCGTCTTTCGCTCTGATGAAGGGCTAACAGAACAGAATACCCGCTGAAAACGGTGGATCTTATTTTGTAATGCATACCTGACTGAAGTAGTTCAACAACCCTTGAGTGACTGGAACAAAACGCACTGTAAAGCTTGAAATGTTCCGTGTAGTTGAAAAATGTCTCTCCGATCGTGTATATAACGTTCTGAAAGTAAAATAACGCTAAATATGACACCTTACAGATATGGGAATCTCGCGTAGGGTTCTAATTAATTCTTATCCCTATTAGATCTTCACGAAGTTTACGACACAAAAAAGAATCTCCCGTCGAATTTCATTTTTACGCAATTTAGCGAAGAAAATGATTGAGGATTCGATTGCTTCTCCTTTAATACTACAATGAGTATGGTCAAGAGCCACTCTTCCAACCAATCAGATACAAAACAAGAACCACTCGCGTCTTGGTCGCTTACTTTTTTCCTGCGCTCAAGGCACGTGACATGAATTGAGTCCTTAGCGGCTTCTTGTGCTGGCATCATTTTTTTTTCTAATTGGCCGCGGTAATAACTTCGGTTTTGTTTGTTGAACACTCAATCGAAAAGTGCACTTTCATGTTATGGCCTCATAGTTATAAAGTAGACTCCTAAGATACCTGAAATTGTTCAACGGCACTGAACTCTTCAAATCCAGTCTCTGTTTCTACTGGCCTTTCAATTTCCTTAAGGAATTTCACTTGAAACTCTAATATATCATGAACAGTTGACACTAACGCTTGAACCTTGATTGGGGCAGAATTAGAATGAAAAAAACGTCAGTGAAATGGTATAACACCATTAAATAATTGACTTAAAGAACGAGAAAGAAAGAGAGAGAGAGAGAACGATTTTCACTAGAAAATTGCAGCATAAGCCTACCTCTGATTGTGACATGAAGTTTTCATCTTTCATGGGGTCAAGATAACGTTTAAGTAAAAGTCTCAGATCCTAAAATTAAGCATTAATATAAATTTATTCATACGTTTTTTGATTTTTAAGGGAAAATGTTGTACATCAATACAAACGAAACTTTGTAGCAGGACATTTAAGGAAAAAGATGCACCAGAAGCCAGGTTGTTTTCATCGCCAACGTGAGAGTTACTCATGAAATTATTCCACTGACCGCCCTGTTAGACCACAAAGAGTGACTAACTGTTACCAGATTGTCTTCAAATAAGCTGAAGATTTGACCGTGACTATGGAAGCCGACATTAAAAACACTTGAGCAATCTGGACGCACACACAAAACCACAACACAGATCACACCAGCTGTTGCTAAAACTACCGCTAAAAATAACCACTACAGTCAAGAATTCCTATGTCTATAGCTTTTCACTGTTCAAAAAGATTGCTTATAGCTGGGAAAAAAAGAGACTTTGCTGCGTCAGAGGTGAGTGGCCAGGTAACTAAGCATGATTCACAATGGTGGCGCGAATTCGCGAATATTTGCGCGAATTGGTGGCCGCGTCGTCATATCCCCGGCGGGAAAGTTTTTGACGGGAAAACCACGTTGTCTGTACAAGACCTCTGCTTTCAATTTTTTGTTTTAGTAGTTTGCTTTTTTTTCCTTCGAAAGAATAATTTGTGGATGTCGTTCATGTTTACCTTCACGTAAGATCTTTCTGTGTCGACAAGTTCAATGATAACTTTCCGCAGCTTTTGTGCTTGGCTAAGACGAACACTCGGCTTGGGTTCTTCGTCGTCTGAGTATTCCACCTGCCGCCTACAGAACAGCGTTACCTGTTCAGCACGCTGTGTGTGAACAAGAAAGAGAAAGAGTTAATTGTTGTTAATCGTCGAGTTTTGGACATAACATTTAACCCAACAAAATAAAGACAACCCACGAATGAAGGCACTGAAATGTTCGCTAACCAGAAGTTTTGGGCAGCAGGTAAGCTTATTTGAAAGGCGACACGCACACCATTTGCAAATAACAACATAATTATAACACGACAACATGAATTCTACATGACTTTAAAATCTAAGACAGTTCCAGTAAATATACAGTTTGACTAAACAATGCAGTTTCGCCTGGCAGACGGTTCTGCAATACGGTTAGCTTTTATTGTATTATTAAAGCTAGACAAAGAAGGTACCTGAAGAAGTTCGTCCACACTCTTGCCGGATGGTATTGACGAAGGACTACTCAGGTCTTCGGTATAGCTTGTGATAACGTTTTCCGTATCCACTGCAGAATCTTCGTCGAAAGCTACGACAACAATACATAAATAAATAGCAAGACCAAATTACTTTAAAAATTAATCCTGAAGGTAACTACTTCGCTTAAATTGGTGTTAATTAAAACCTCTATGGAACGACATCGCCATGTTTAAAGTCACTTCGAAACACAGAAGAAGCAAACATTAATCATGACGGAAAAAGGATGGCTAAGAATGAAGAACATTTAAAAAAATAATAGTTAATGTAGAATTTGTAAAAATTTCGGCTCTATTTTTCAAGAAGTCCAAGCTGTAACGAATTTAATTCCTTCCAGCTTTTCCATTAAAAACTCTTTGGTTCCTTACATAGGACACTCCTCATAAGGACATCTTTGGTGACGCACATACACACTTAAAAACTTGAGTCAAAAGCATAAATATATATTTCTACTTCAATTTATAAAGAAAAGCCCTGGGAAAATCACTCACATTGAGGTGGAGGAACAATGAGGTCACTTAGATCTTGCTCAGGAATTGTATCACTGAAAGAATAGGAAAACTGAAGCTATTAACGTTAAAAGCGACTACAAAAAATGATCAAAATTCTTGCGCCTTAAACATCTACGGTAACTAATTGTTTGCATTTCCACGACCCTATTACACAATATGAAAGTTTGGTGTAGTTGACTTTCTTGAGCAACATTTGTCAGCATTTGTCATCATCAAGTTACATTTACCAACATCCAAACAGAGTACATCCGATGGAAAAGTAGCAATCTAATGAAGGCTCAAAAGATTTAAAGTGAAATTAGAGCCCAACCTACTTGTAATAAATACCATACCGTGAGGATTAAACATTGTAATAATATGACAACTTAAACTTTTTTATTAGCCCTTTTCTCATCAAATTGTCCTAGAGTGTTCATCTGTCTATATGTACATTGTGTCTCATCCAACAATACATGCAACTTGCAAATGTAAAACAATGCGCAATCCTCCTCTTCTCTTTTTCGCTAACTGCTCGGTTGTTACCTTATTTTAGGAGGCGGCTGAACAACAAGACTGGTGATAATGGCATCTGATGTCACCTTATTTGCCACTGGTGGTTCATCACGGCATGAACGCAGTAACAAGGTAATGGATGGGTCTAGAAAAGAACAAAAACCCACATGATCCTTTCTGTAGTTTTCATGATGTAGCTATCAAGATTCCACAGTGTGATCTCACAGTTCAAAGAAGGACATTAATCAAATGTTGATGCATACCCTTAAGCGCTTCTCTGAGATCTTCCACTGCATTTTCTACTTCTTCTACTTTAATATCATTTACAGCAAGAATTTCATCTCCAGCCCTAACACCTGACATAAAAAATTGCTATTAGTCAGTTTACAAGTTCCTAATAAGTATTTACCTGTACACTAAGTATTCATTGACTCCACATATGAGGAGATAAAATGCCTCCCAAAATGGTAACCCTTCCTGAGAGTTCTTTATTTTGTAGTTCTTTGCTTACCTTGAACATGTGCTAATCTCCCTTCCTCAACTGAGCTAACCACAATGCCTTCATCCTTACTCTCCACTGATATACCTGAAAAATTTGTATTTAATATTTTTAAAAGCATGTTATAGGAATCAAACATGCTAGATTGCAGTGCCTCATAAAAACATACTGTACATGAAAGCAGGCACAGTTTTTATCACAACTTGATATTGAGAGTTCTGACCATATATACATGCCTTATTTTGAAGTGAAATATCTTAATTAACAACAAAACACGTGTAGCATTTGACACAATAAGAACTTGCACCCCAGAGAGCAACACAATGACAAACAAATACTTGATAAATACATTAAAAATAAAACAACATAAATGATTTTTTATGCACCAAAATATTTCATGAAACATATTTTATAAAAAATAAAAAATCATAAGTACAACTTGCTCAGATGTCTACATGTCACCTACCAAAATCAAGCCTATCAATCTCCATTGAACGTTCCAACTCTATAGTAAAAGTACACTTCTCACATAACCTGAGACAGTTATAGTTCTGTTGACAGAAAATCATAAAGCCAAGAGTAAAGATACTTGAGCAACCATTTTAATTCAATGGTAAAGTCATTTGACCATCAAAAGATAATATGTATCTTAAGGCTTTACTAACATGACTCTCTAGCAAAGAATCCTGGAGGGGAATGGTGTAGTCTGCAATAAAAAAAAAAGTTAAAAGAATTTATTTTGATAAATCAACACAGTAAATTTAAAGTTGACAAAACTATATAAAAATAATCATAGTATTGTGTTTTGTTTATTAAGAGATTTTACAGATAAAAAAATCATTACTAGTAGTACAATTTGACCATACAAGTAAATTAAACTGTTTTATTATTTGCATTTAACAGCTACCCTTATTTTGTATGCTTATGTTGATTAGGGTAAACATTACTTAATCATTTAAATCAATAACTTACAAAGATGCACACTTGACTGCTTTACGGATCCTTTGTCTAAGCTTAACTTTCACTACTTTAGATTTTGGAAAATTTCTTAATTGAGAGCAAAAGATGATACTGATAACATTTTCTGAACACCAGTTTTTTTTCCTTACCTGTTACACCTGAATCATCTTCTAATCCGAGTTTAAGGTAATAGGCCTCTGGGTTCAGTTGACGTTTGCTACAAGTATTTTCAACCACCTCTAATATAGTCATTTCATTGTGTAAAGGTATTACAGTGCTTTGATTGTTATCCAGGCTGATGCGGAGAAAGTTTCCAAGGTTTTTCCAATCTGAGTGACTTGATGATAAAGAGCTGCTCTCCACCAAGGCACCTTCCTCCTCTGGCATATCATCTATGCTATCTAAGTTCGGTTGCAATTGTCTATGGGAAAAAAGGGAGTAATTAATAACATTCAATTAAGAGGCAATACAAGTTCTTTGAGGGTACGTTTATCTGAAGTGGTCACTCCTACCGTTTTAATCTTGGTGTTCCAGAACCTTTTCCAGAGTAACGATCCCTGATAGACTTAACACTTGCTGCATCATTGATTCTCAGTGATGTAAGCAAAGCACTTTTCAGCTTGCCTACAGAGCTAGCTGATCTCTTTGCTTTGTTCCTTGTTTTTACTTCTGCATCAGTGCTCGGGTCTCTAGCACTTACAACAGCGTGGAATGACATAACTGAAAAGATATTTAGTCTTGAAAGGATCTGTTTCGTGTTTCTTGAAACACAAGCTAGAAGTGTCTGAGGATTGGGTAATTGGCTGCCTTGGATGGCTGCTGTGTAGCACTGAAGCCGATAGAAGTCAATGTTGAGCTGTTCTAAGTTTTTATCCCACTTTGATATCTGTAGACAAAATACTGGTATCATTACCCAGGTTTTAAAGAAGAAATCCTCTTTTCTTTAGTTATTTGCAATGGGCATAATTTCAGGCTGAAATGCTACCCACTGAAAATTAAAAATTTGAATTTTGTAATATTTCACCATTGCTGAGATTAATCAAACATCTAGGTGAACCAAGATTGTTTCACTCTAAACAAGTCTTGTGTTCAGTTAACAAATTTTCAGTGACCCAGAAATTAAGTTTGGTGCTGAAGCTATGTCTACATACCAGTCACACCATGTATTCCATGCAGTCACCTGTATATTAAAAATATCTTCATTCATGTATTACAACTTCAGCTGGCATTAACTTTGGACAGTTCACCTGATCAAGAAAGGCCTGTTTATTCTTGGAATCAGTAACAACAGTGGACTGTAACTCTGCCATTTTCTTAAGTTTGGAATCCGAAGATATTTTCTTTTCAACTCTACTGATCTCTGCTGTAAGAATTCGTAGCATTTCATGCTTTCCCTTCTGTCCTGCTCCTGCCAGGACTGATGCAGCCATTGAATGTATTGCTGTTATCCAGTTCTCAAGATCGGTCTGATTAGATGCCTTGAAATGGAACCAATTGGGAAACAAAAATTATTTCATTGTTTTCATCCAAAGTCTCCCTGATTTAAAATTTTTCAAACCACCTCCTCTTAGTTTCTGTTTTGGTTTCATATTACAAAAACAAACATATAAGATCTAGTGCCAAACATTTTCTAATGCAGGTAAAGCTAAGACACAATTTCTACCATATATACAATTAAAGAAAACTAAATAAAAACAAGGCTGTTGCAGCTACACTGCAAGAAGTTCATATAGAGCTGGAAATTGGATTGTTTTTTGATGTGGGGCAATGTTGTTCTACTATTCATTCATATACATACCAAACCCTTTATGTCATGTCTTACACTTAATTAACCCTCATACCACTCAAAGATGGTTAGGTTGTTCAGGTGAATTGTAAACATACATTCCATTCTTAAAAATTCAAACGTAGTCAATCATTTAATGATGAAAGAAACTTTACCTGGAAGAAGTATCCTTCCCCAAGTCTGGAGCTAACACTAAACACATGATCTAACTTGGCATGTTCTGGTACAGCTTGGGCAACACAGCCATCAATTTCCAATGAAAAATTTGGTTCATCCAAATCCTGGGGACTTACAGTCTTTTCATTGCAAAAATAAAAATTCAGGGCACCACTTTTGAGTGACACCCAACATTTTCGCCACTTCCTATCTGATGCCTGCTCCACTTTGCTTGTCTTTACTCTTACAAGGACGTGTTTTACAGACAGCCAGCCTGCCTTACGAGTTGCACCCCCCTGACGTGACTGAGCAATTCCTGACTGTGGTTTCAAGTCTGTTCCACAGCTACTATTAAGGTCTCCTTCATCATGAAATGAGGCACAAATGTCCTAGAAAAGAAAAAAATAATTATGTTTTAAGCATGATAAAGTGGGTGTGAATTTTGAAAAGTTAACAAGAAATATATAAAATTGCATAGTTTTAATTGTCCGTAACACTGCACCGTGGAATCAAGTTTTAATGGGATTTTAGTTCTCCATAGGAACAACCTAATGTTACTCAGCACAAAGATTAAACTGTCAAGTAAAATCTGAGGAAGAAGAGACTGTACACAGTATGAACTGATGATGAATGATGAAGCTGTCCTCCTCTGTGTTTCTCCTTTGTCTTATTTTCTTCCAAGTTTTCCCACAGCAAAGAGCCCCTAAGCATCTTAGAAGAGGCACCTTCACACACGTATAGTAGTGGATTGATTTGTGTGCCTTAGTGACTTTTAATATATCACTAAAAAAATCAGGAAAATTATTAATTCCTCAGGCTTTACATAAAGGAAGCCTGAATGGAAGCAAAAGAAAAATTTGAAGGACAAATTTCCAGAATCATCCACTTACCACAGGTCTGTCATTAGCATTCAAATCAGCAACAGTCTTAAAGTAGCTCATTTCCAAGTCATCCACATCAGATAAGTTACTCCTGGAACTAACTGAGTAATCTGAGTCACTGGCAACAGATAAGCGTGAAGAAAGATGGTTTTCATGAGAAGGTGAAATATGTGTCATAGTACGAGAGTCAAGTGAATCACTACCAACATCTTCCATGCCAAATCCACTGTCAGGGTCACCATTGCTTTGTAAACGGGGTATTGGTGTACTTGTGCGAGAACTGATAGGAGTATGTGTTTCTGTAGCTACAAGGGTACTGCTGGACTGGTAGTGGTCACCAATGTTATTACAGAGAGTACCATTGATTGGAGATTTGTTTTTTAAATCAGTGTCATTAATCTGGATTGTTGGTGTATCAGAACTCCCTTGGCTATCTTTCCTTGATTGTAACTGCAAGTGAAGAAAACACAGAGTTACTTTTATAGTTATTATAATAGCCCATGACAAAGTATGAAGACTTCTTAAGGACTTTGATTGCTACCATCAAGCTTTTTTAAACTCCCAAGATCTAATTGTTAATTCTTCCCTATAGCTGCTACACATTTCCTTGTAAAGTAGTGAGCCATCACAAAAAAACCAAAAAAAACCCCACAATCACAAAGCTAAAAGAAACAAGAAGATACCTTGGTCTGTCCACCTGATTTTGGCTGATTGGTCAGTGATAGATTTGATGATGATGTGGTTGATGTGGAACGCACCCGTCCAGGCTATTAGCAACACAACACATTGTTCAGAGAAAACTATGGCTATATTTACAGTACATCCAATCAATAATGATGACACTGGTTTTCACATCAACAATTATTTATACCTAATTGTTTTTATGTTCAATGCAACAATGATTAATATATAAAAGAATACTCTTTACCAGCCACTAGATTGTTGCTTGGTAAATGATTACTTACAGAGATAAAAAGGTGACATATGTAACATAAAATATCATACTCTCATGGACAGATATTCTGAACAATGACACATACACTGCAAAAATCTAAGAACTTCTGAGCTTCTTCTTCTGATACAAAGTTCAGTCCCCATGCATGACTCTCTGTAAATTTAGTAAAATTAAAAAAAAGCATATCTAGATTAGATTTAAAAAAAAGCATTCCAAGATTAGAGCGTGATTGATCTCACAGTGTATAAAAGGTCAGTAATCATATCACTTCATGATACATTATTTTACATGCTTTTGCTGAGAGGAAAAATAGATTTCAATAAATTTCCAAAATTCTCAGGTTAACATTATTTTTACATTGAACAACATCAATTGAAAGATATCACTCATAATAAATAGGTAACCATGTTAGAAAGGCAATTTTTCAAATTACTTTTAATTAATACTTACTTGATTTACGATTTCTCCACTGCACAAAACACTCAGATGTCTTCTTGAGCCGAATTTCTGAAAAAGTTTTTAAATTTTAAAGTTATAAGATTAATATTACATACAAACACTTACAATATCCAGGATTTCTCTCATAAATATTCTACCTGTAATGTTGTCAAGTAACAAGAAATGTAATAAGTAACAAAAGGAAGAGGGTGAAGGTTTAGATAATAGTGATACAAAAATTTCTATAGTGCCCTATTCTAGAGCTCTAAGGCGCTTTACAATAAAATGTTTAAAGCAGTAACTTAGTAAATAATAAATTCAAAAAATACTACAGTAAAACTACAAATTAAAATAGCACTTAAAAAGATAGGTCTTTCTTAAAAGATGTAAGATTTAAACTACATTTTATATGCTCTGGAAGATTATTCCAAAGTTTAGGGGTACAGACTGAAAAAAGCATGATCACCAAAAAATTTTAACCTTAGGTGTCACTAAAAAGTTTCTGGTTGATGATTGTAAATTCCTATAAGGCTTGTAAGTTTGCAACAAATCATGAATATAGCTAGGACCTAAATCATTTAGAGGTTTAAAAGTCAACAGTAGGAAAACAATCCTCTGCTTTATGGGAAGCCAGTGTAGTTCTCTCAGTAAAGGAGTAATGCAGTCATATTTAGATCCACATATTGCACAGTTCTGAACTAACTGAAATCTACGAATTAAGAATTTTGGAAGTCCATATAACAGAGAGTTATAGTTGTCCAATCTACACATTATGGAGGCATGTACTAAAATTTTGGTACTTTCAGCTGACAAGAACTTCCTAATACGAGAAATATTACAATTGTTAAAAAAATGTGGATTTACAAATGGCAGCCACTCATTGTTCCATGTTCAAATTATTGTCAAAAATAACACCTATGTTGCTGCCAGTGTGAGAGGGATTCATAACTTAACCATCAATCGCTGTGAAAGAGAAGAGCTGAGAGACTGGACGATATTGCGATCTTATGACCAAAAGCTCTGTCTTGTCACCATTAAGTTTAAGTTTGTTCAAAGACATTCATGTCACAATACCATGTAAACATACTTCAATTCTTGGCACAATTACAGACGAATCAGAGTTGAACGAAAAATAAATATGAGAGTCCTCTGTGTAGAAATAATATTTCATATTATGCCTTCTTGTAACTTCACCAAGAGGAGACGTATACAAAAGATATAAAATAGAGCCAAGAATAGAACCTTGAGGAACACCATACAATAAATCAGACCTGCTGGAACTAGTTCCATTCTGGCAGACAAATTGATTCCAGCCAGCCATGTAGGATTTGAACCACATGAGGACCCTTCCCTTGATACCAAATCGCATCTTCAATCTGTGGAGTAGTACACTGTGGTCAACAGTGTCAAAAGCTGCAGATAAATCAAGCAGTAACCAAATTACAGTGCCACCATTGTCCACAGCTTGCAATATGTCATCCTGTACTTTCAAAAGGGTGGTCTCAATGCTATGCAGTTTCTTATAGGCAGATTGAAGTTTTTCACGGAGATTGTTCTTATCAATATACTACATAAGTTAGGCCACAACCGTCTTCTCAATTAATTTGGAAATAAATGGAAGATTAGACAATGGATGAAAGTTCTTCAGGATCTAAGCTAGACTCCTTTTAAAGTGGAGTAATCATAGCACACTTAAGTGTATTAGGCATAAAAGCCCCCTCTAAAGAACAATTCACTATGTCAGTAATTACTAGCAACAAAGTTTATTAAGACAGAAGCTGGCAGAGGATCCAGAGCACAGGTTTTAACTTTGATTGACCTAATGAGATTAGCAATGTATTCAGTAGAGACACGTTGGAAGATCACAAGCTCACAGGGACATAGGGTAGCGGAATTCTCTGGGGGTAGATTTGAAGTATTAGGACTGCAAGCAGGTAAACTTTCCCTTATAAGTGGTATCTTGTTGGTAAAGAAGGAGTTGAACTGTTCAGAGTGAGAGGTTTTCTGTATAATGAAGTATTAATCACTTGAAACAACTTCTGCTGGTTTCCATGATTGGCCTCAATTAATGATGAGCAGTAGGCCTCTTTCACATTTCAGGTCAAGTCATTTACAACACAACACTGATCTGTGTACAACTGATGCTTGGCATTAGTCCTATCAGTATGCCATTGTCTTTCCAGCCTTCTCCTCTTTCTCTTAGCAGCCTTAATTTCATCTGTAAACCAAGGAGCATGGTGGCAAAAGGTAATGGATCGACGGACAATGGGAGCATGATGATCCATTACAGATTGAAGAGTTGAATTAAATAGGTCACTAACTGCTGATAAATCTTCATTAAGCAGTGAATTGATTCATGCAGAATTTTCCAAATCAGAAGAGAATTTATCCATGTAGATAGCTTTACTCTTTAGAAATAATGATAAGACCCTTGCAAACAACACCTCACCTGATGCTCACATTAAGTCTACCAGAATTCATGAAAATAGCACAAACAGGCAGATGTAGATGTGAATCAACACTTGAATCAGTGTCCCAGTTAAAGGGAAAAGGCACTATTTTGAGATTACTTTCAGAATTAGAGATGATTATTTTTGTACAATCATCAAAGTGCTCTGTGAGCAAACTCGTGAATTGACACATGATTTTTGAGATTATGTTTAATGTTATCTGGTTTAGGGAATTTTGTGGTTGATTGTCATATCTAGAGTACGAGCAGTAGTTCAGTGTTCGCTAATGTAGCAAAGAAACAAAGTAACGCTGTGATAAGAAGGCATTACATTTGAAATGATCATGCTATTACATTTGACAAGGGTGGATGATGTCATGTGTTTTAAACGTCTATCATTTTTGTTTCTGGTTCAAAAGAAAAGGTTGGAAGTAAATGTGGGTGAAAAGTGAAATTTACTGTCTTTCGTTGTAAATATTAGAAAATCAAGGCAATACTGTCTTAATGAAAACATTAACGATTCCCTCTTTATCAAATGAGACAAACGGGAACGAGTTTTGAGTGATATAACTAAGCCAAGCCTGCCACCGTCATTTTGGATCTCCGCCTGGGTAGATTTAAGTCACGTGCTAGGCAACGTATAATCAATAACAAGATAGAATTTCATTTCAAGCCTATTTATCAATTTTGTGGTGTGTAACTTTCGCATTTTAGTACGTTGTATGTATGTTGAATTTTCAAATTGTCTTGAAACTTAAAAGAAAATTGTTCTTTAAAAATTCACTGAAAATCGGTAGCTAAAATTGTTTGTTTAGGTGTTATTTGATTTTCGTGTTAACTTGTTATTTCGTCAGTCGCCGGCATCTTTTGTTGCTTCACACAGGAAAAACACACGCGACGAAACGTAATGATCAATTTTGTCCTCAATCTCACGCTATAACCGAAAAAGCTTTTGAACATCTGTAAACTCCGAGCGCTTCGCAGTAAGTGATATTTTCAATGAATCTTCGGATTGTTTTCAAGTTCAAGGGTTGTAAATTACAATTTTATGAAAAACGAAGGTTGTTCTGTTATTTCAGTGTGAATCCTTACATGCATGCCAGTCGCTGGCGCCGCTTGTTGAAACTAAAACGAAAAAAAAAACTCTTTTAAGATTATCATTGGCTTCTTTTTCACCCCACCACTATTCTTAGCAACAAAGGTCGCCATTTCGTCTGTTTATTGCTCGCCAAAAACTATAAAATGCACTCAAAAGCCTAAAATCTAAAAAAAGTTTACAGGAATCGACCAATCGAGCGAGCGAGCGAATTCCACTCCCCACATCGTATCTATAACTCGCTCTTGCGCATGCGCGCAATTCACGAGTTAAAAAAGGAAGTCCTTTCCTCATAAAATGCATAAACTTACCACTTTTTTTTCTAATGAACCAGAATTAAACAATCGTACTAACCATTCAAGTTTATTTCTGCACTAAAGACAGTCTCATTGTTCATCAATGCTGTTACAAGGAACACATCTCCTGTTTCCACCTACAGAACAAAACCAGTTCCTCTCACAAGACAGACACCCATACAAGCAAATACAATAAGCATGACAAGTGAAAAATGCAAAATCCAATGAACATCTTTCATGAAAATTCATGAGGCAAGATACATTACTGCCCTGAGGTTAGCTCCACTAGTATTCCCCAGATGACAAGGTGGCTAGAGTGATTCTAAAATTAGAGGCATCTGCAAAATTGTCCTCCTTTACTTTATCAACTGCCACATACAGTCTGGCCAAAGCCCCCCACAACATGTTATGAAGCACACAAGTACTTATAGTAATGTGTTATGTAAATACAATATCAATATTATTTTTACCTTCTTTCTGTGAATGGTAATTGGTATCACACTTTCTACCACAGGGACCCATCTCAAAGGACCATCATCTGACGACAAGGTATTAACTTCTGCAAGGGAACTGTGCAACACAAATGTAACATGATCAGTCCCAACATAGCCACTGATTTACCGTAACAAGTTTACCTTAAATATAAAATTATCTGCCATAGTGAGTAGGGGAATGATTCTTAACTAAATCAAATGTCATTGAAAAGTAAAGAAAATATTAACTACCTTGAAAATGCTGCATAAGTTATGCAAATCCATGTGAAATCAATAATCATTGTGTGTCATAGCACCTATGGTTACTGTCAACAAAATGGGATGCCTTCCAAAAAAATCATCCACGTGTGCTTCTTTTGAAGAAACCATAGAAAACTAAATTTAATTATTAAAATGATGGTGTTTGCTTTATCGAATTACCAGCCTTCACATTACTGCAGACCTTGAAACAAACTGGACAGTATCACTCAGCAGATAAAAAGCTAACAAAATGTGTGATGCTTTTCAAATATTTCTATTGGTTCCTGAGAAAATATTTTTTAGAGTTGAACAATACAAAATATTTTGGTTGTCATCAAGCTCTGGAATGTTGCAAGAGGAATATTTAGAATTTCCTTAAAGCCTCACACACTTTTGTGCATTAGTATCTGACAAACATTCTGGCCAATTTTGATGAAAGTCCAACAAATCTACATACCCTATTAACCTGTTAAAGTAGAGGTACCTCAGGTAAAAACAAACCTTGAGTTTTTGGCCTCCAAAGAAATTCACAGTTTTGCACCTCCTTTTAGCATGTGTCAAGGCAGTCATGCCAATGACCAATGAAATGCAAAACTGAACCCCTAGCAAGTCTTGTGACATAGAGTTCCTTTGAAATTCATGGGAAAGGTCATTTTCCAAACCAAGGAACACAAATTTAATGAAATCCAAAATTCATTGGGAAAAGCAGAAAGAAAAGTAGGAAAACCAAGCCAGAAAGAGAAAAACTTAACCTTGATTTCTTTGCTTTTGGGCTCTACTGCATCACTTCTCTTTTTGGCCGTTTGATAAGGACTCTTATTTCTCAACATTTTGCAAAATGCATGACAAATTCCCTTTTGTTGTCCAGTGCATGACATGATGTAAACAAAATATGCAAATTGAGATCCCAGACCAAAGCCCACAGCAAACATCAACACTCTGCTGGAGGCCTTTCCAATTAAAACACCTTTTGCTTTTAAGTACAGGTTCTCCTAAAACATTCTTTATTAAAAATACTGCATGTCAATAGGTAAACTTTGGTATAGCATAGTCTTAAATCCCTACCTCCAAAATGACTGAGTTTGCAAACATAGCAATCTTTTCATCTGTTTAGAGCATTCAGCAAAATCTTTAATTCTCCCTGTTAGTCATTTTCTGTTAAAATAAGCTGTTTAATTGGTTTACTGTGCAGTTTAAGTTACTATTTAGCAAAAACTGTGGATCAACTCATTCTAAAGATGAAAATGAATAATTGTTTTTAAATTAAGCATCCCTATCAATAGAGATATGCAAAACAAAATGCAATGCCTCAACTGGTGACCATTAATTTAAAAAAATTATCTTTCACTAAAAATTGTACTGCCCCATTTAAAAATTTCACTTCTGCCACAAAATGATTAATACAAATTAAAATTATATAAGTTTAAGTACTATGAAAGCCCCACTTTAGTTGCAATATTTTTAAACAGATTAATAAAGAATTTAGAGGTTTAATCCTTCCCTGCATGGATGTTATAGATGTTATTGGCTGGGTGTAATGATCAGTTTTTCAACCCAACAAATGATACAGAGAATAAAGGCTAATGAAATTTTATTATCAGTATATACCTTTGTCATGGAGGTCAAATATTGCTGTCTTGGTTTTGGACAGTGTTTCCATATAGCCTTGCACCACATTGTTAGGATCACACTGCTAAGTTATTTCACAAACAAGTACTTTTTAAGTTGGTTGGTTCCCTACAGTTTTAAATATGTTTATTAGTGTTTGTGATCATGTTCATATTACTTGTAATTAAGAATAAACATTGCATGCCTTTGTGGGCAAACTGATCTTGTATGTACATAAACAATATTACAGATATATTATGATTCTTTACATCTTGTTTTAGTGTATTTAAATTAAAAAAATCATCAAATAAATTTATACCTAAATGTAGATGAACAGCACCTGTACATCGACCCTTAATTTCACTCCAAGATCAGTGAACTTTTTCTATATTCAGCTCAAAATGCAATGAAATAATCATTATCACAAAACAGGTGACAAGATCAAAAGCAATATTGATGATATATGCAATATTGATACAATTCATGATGAAGTGGCCAAGTCTTGTCTCTTCAACAAATTCTCTAAAATGTTTAGAAAGCAGTGTAATTTTTACAATTTTTATCTTAATTAGCACCATTCCATAGTTTACAATTAATACATTTATGAATAAATCATGAAATGCAGGATCATAAAAAGAAAACAAAATTATGTCTCCTTTAACATCCTGCTGTAAATTATCTTATTTGTTGAATGAAATTTAAGTTAACTGAAAACAATGATCAGAACTCAGTTCCAATATATTTCAAAATCAAATCTCTTTCTTCATGATAGTTTTTAAATACAACTGTAAGTAATTTAAATAGTATGACGGAAGCAAACTAGCCTCGAGGGTAGACCTTCAAGAATGAACAGGCATCACCAACATACAAGAGGAGAAGGAGTTTGAAACAAATAATTCTATACTTCCACCATGCTGTGAAACAGCATGTGTTATCACAGCCAGCTGCATGTCAGTGGGAATTTCACCAAACAGATAATCATTTTTTCTTTTAAAAATATACCTCTCCAAAGATTCATATCATTTATACACATTCATTCTTCCACCAAAAGCTGTTTTATATATCAAATACAACCAAACTTATTAATGGACTGTTGTAATGCCCACAATGCCTGATTTGAATTGTTTGTTATTTTTTAAAGTTGTGGCATAAATTAAACTACTGTGTTTACAGATTGCACAGCAATGATTACTTCAAAATACCTAGTACAATGATTTAATGATGATGTCATCTGTCAATATTTCTTTTTTAATAATCAATAACTTAAAAGAGAAAAAACACTGTCCGTAATCAAACACACAAAACTATACTGAAATAGTTGAAAAGCAAACATTTGACTCAAACAGTATAATAAAACTATGACAATTCCTTACCTACAGTGTAACTAACTGATGTTAAAATAAATTACTAAATTACTACTTTGCTTAAAAAAAATTTCAACACGCACAAAATTAAAAGAAATCCTTATTATGCAACTCCTATACCAAAACTCTAATTTCAGGGTTACATGATTTTGCAGTCAATGTAAAACACAGACTGCAGACTGTACACTGGAGGTAAAAGGCAGACTGAGGGTAAAATGCAGACTGAGGGTAAAATGCAGACTTAAGACTGCAGACCAGGGGTAAAATGCAGAATCAACCATGGCCATGGTTGCTATGACTTTGGGGTCACATGGGATTTATAGTCAGTCAAGGCTCACCATTGCGACTGATACGGTTGCATTCACAACTAAAAATTTTCCTTTTGCCTCTAAAATTTATCTGTCAGTTGCAATTTTACGACTATTTTTCTGCTTAGCCAAATGAAATAATAAAATTCAACAGTCTTGTGTATTATGTTTAACTGGTAGTTGCCAAGGTGTGATGAAAGTCTATTGCTACTATTTTCAAGTCCGAACAAAGTATACATGAGCTACATGTATGTTAAAGCTACCTAGTGTTTCTCAGCAGAACTTTCATTCCTTAATAAGATGCATGAAAAATTACTCAGTTCTGATTGATTAAGATAAATGCAGTTTTCAGGTGATTCAGTGCAGAAGAGGGTTAATTCAGTGCAAAGAAGTAACCAGACTGAACAATTGAACTGAACTTATTTGCACCTTAAAGATGTGAAAATATCATTATATATTATTGTTCTGATTGTACATGGTTGTTTTGACCAAATGCACAATGTCACTTGCAGGGTTAGAATAAATCATTTTTGTACTTGATGTGTGCACTTTGCTTCTCCATAATTATAATAAGCTATCTCGTATTTTTTCATGTATATTATTAAAACGTAATCACATGATTTTCCTCTTACAATTTGGAATAAATATTCATTTTTAAATTTTTTCAAAGACCCCAATTTGCACTTGCTCTATGGGTTCATGGGATTTTGTTAGTCTTTGAAAAAATTAACTCATGCTTATTTATTCCAAATTGCACTCAAAATCATGTGATTACCCATACCAACAAGGGAAATGTAATTAGCTGGCTGTGAACTGCATATTAAAATGCTTACATTTCTAATTTTTCTTACCTCAAAACAATATGTTCAATGCCTAAACCATCTGAGGAAGTGAAGTTCAAAATCAATCGAAACATCAATCGCCATGACGATTATTGCCAGCATCTCACAACTTGCACAGCCTAGATCCCAGCTCACTCTTGAAGTTATTGTGGGAAAGCCGATTGTTTTAGAACCAAGTCTGCCTTCTACCCCCAGTCTGCAGTCTTCAGTCTGCATTCTACCCTCAGTCTGCATTTTACCCCCAGTCTGCAGTCTTCAGTCTGCATTCTACCCTTAATCTCCATTTTATCCCCAGTCTGCAGTCTTCAGTCTGCATTCTACCCTCAGTCTGCATTTTCCCCCTAGTCTGCAGTCTTCAGTCTGCATTCTACCCTCAATCTCCATTTTATCCCCAGTCTGCAGTCTTCAGTCTGCATTCTACCCTCAGTCTGCATTTTCCCCCTAGTCTGCAGTCTTCAGTCTGCATTCTACCCTCAGTCTGCATTTTACCCCCAGTCTGCAGTCTTCAGTCTGCATTCTACCCTCAGTCTGCATTCTACCCTAAGTCTGCATTTTACCCCTAGTCTGCAGTCTTCAGTCTGCATTCTACCCTCAGTCTACATTTTACCCCTAGTCTGCAGTCTTCAGTCTGCATTCTACCCTCAGTCTGCATTTTACCCCTAGTCTGCAGTCTTCAGTCTGCATTCTACCCTCAGTCTGCATTTTACCCCTAGTCTGCAGTCTTCAGTCTGCATTTTACCCTCGGTCTGCAGTCTGCAGTCTGCATTTTACATTGCCTGAATGATTTTTTTAAAATATTTCCTTAAAACTAGGAATCATTGAAAGTACTTAAAGATATTTTTAATGTTATATTTAAGGATTGTTGATTGGTCAAATATGTCATTTTGGTAATTTTCACTTTCTTTGTAATAAGTAGAGGAGTATTGGATGACTGTGAATATATAGAAACCATATATGTGAACTGCAGATACAGAAGTGAATATAAAAGCAATCTTTGCAGTAATGACCACTACTCAAGCAGTAGTGAAAATAAAGCCTGAAAAAGAAATTCATGCCTGTACGGGATTTGAACCTTAATGACCTCTACGGTACTGGTGCAGTGCTCTAATTATGTTGGTTAAATTATCGGTTAAGTTACTTGGATATGCTCACCCGAAAGCTTTATCAGAATTAAGACCAAAACTTCTGCGGCAAATTTTTGTGAATAAACACGAGATGAAAGGACGCATCAAATAGTTAATTAAAAAAATGGAAAAGCACTCGAGAAGACCACAGAAAAGAGAAAATGATATTAGATACCTTTCATTGAATTAGGATAAACATCCCTCAATATATTGTTGGTGCAAAGCGTGAAATTGGACAAAACAACGATCTCCCTGCCTCAGTCTGGTTCCATGATCAAACAAGCCTATTAAAGCTGTCAGAAAACTTGGAGAGACTTTTTCAACAAGTTTCGAATTTAGTCGAAGAGTCTTCACGAAATGTAAACAAATATTAGAGCGCATGCAAATGACGTTGACAAAATGTTTACCGTATGACTTGAATGCCTCCATCTTTGCTCCAATTCTCGATGTACTTGGTGACTTCATGAGCCTCAAAACTATTTGCAGTTGAAGGAAACAAGCCGATCTGGTCCCCAAATTGGGGACCAGACGGTTGACTTTCTTTGTTTCCAATATTGTCTTCGTTTGTCACACTCCAGTCAAACTCCCATGGTAATACAATTCCATCTTGAAGATCAACACAACATCACGACCTTTTAGTTCAACTGCATGGCTTCAATTGAGTATTTACGGGGCCGGATGAAACCCTGCTAAAGAAAGAAACACTTGTGTTGAAGCTTCTGTAAAATGTTTTAGCTTAAGCCTTTATTTCTGATTGGTTGGTGTTCCGGATCACAGAAAGCACACCGTCAGAGAGTGTCCCACTACTTGTTGCTTCAGGATCAAATCGTGAGGCTCGTGATTTGTCAATCCGAAAAAAAAAATGCAGACTCTTTCTGACCATCTACCATAGTTTGACCAATGCTTAAATGACATTTTTAGGAAGTTGCTTAGATTACAAGCATTACATCTGCAAAGATCGATAGCGTCTAAACATTGCACGTCAAAAATTACTGTATCACACGAAAGCTGAAGCAAAAATCAAAATAATTTGAGTCTTTCAAACAATCGAGCTTTGAGTGAAAATTTACCTGGGGTTTGTGATCCTCTTTTCCGTTTTCTCAAGAAGCATTTATAATCTACTTCTACCTAATATGACTGCTCTCTTAATTCACGTACGAGTTGCCCTCAAGACAGTGTTCATAGTTACAAAGGACTCTACGCTCTGATTGGTTGCTGGGCTAATTTGTGTCACATTCCTATGAATCCTCGGGGAAAACGTGATTAAAACCACACGGATAAGTGACATAAAAGTTATCATATCACAATACTGACCACAGTTGTGCAAAGATGCGCAAACTTGAAAATTATCAATTACTTAAGAGTTTAGCTAAAGTAAGATAATCTGCTTTGGACATGTTGGAAGCCATCGAAACTAAAATATTAAATTTATCAAGATTTTGAAACATGTTTGGTTAAATTAAGAGTGAAACAAAAACATCTTTATGGTATTTTTAGTAACTGATATTGCGGATTAACCCAAGCTGATTACTTGGTTATCGCAATAAGAAGCCGACGTTTAGTGTTTAATCAAGCATTAGCGTGACTGTTGATTTGACTTTAGTCTTTTTGAGCTTGTGCAACATCGTAGCTAACTCAAACATGGTAGATCAAAGGTTTCTTTTTCTAATTTTTCTTTTAAATATTTCCCTACATGTTCAGTACCATATCGTGAGTACAACATCTTGGAGTACCACAGGGATACCATAATCCGGAGATACAGAAATACTCAATCACTTTGACAGCACGAATCAATTAGTAACTGGGTCAAAACTGGGTTACGTATCGGAGGCATAGAAGAAAGCAATATCAGAAACTGAGAACGGTTGTATAAAGAAGGCCCAAATCGAATTCCATCTGTTGAACTGGGAATCACTCTTTTGTGTTAAAGGCAACACTGTGAAATTTAGTGTCCTTTCGGACAGAATAACCCCATCATTGTCTGTTCTCTGTGAGGCATGGCATAGCGGGGGAAAGGCTTTCTTAGCAGTTCTCAATAATGCTCCCGTTTCTCAGCAGAACACGTCATTTTCGCACGAAGGTGGCAAAGTACTTATTTGATTACCTCCATAATGTCATGAGTTCAGGGATCACTTTTTTATGTCAACCTGTAAAAACCTGTATAATATGAAAAAGGAAGTGATTCTCCAAATTTTGGAAAAACTCCCTTCCTTATTGGAATTTAAAACTTAATGACTCTCTCCTGTGAACTCCCTACCCCCCCCCCCTTCCACCTCCTTCCCCATTTTGAAAAAAATGATTGCTTGCTTCGTTAGTCTATCCTTTTTTTTCTTGGCCCAAGGAAAAGTTGCGAACGACAACTGTACTCAACGCTTGGCGGACCTACTTACAATGTAAATAAATTAGTTTCCAGTCTATCCGTGGCTAAATATTAAAGATGGCGGACTGTTAACCTCGATGATTTGCAGAAAGGCTCTTGTTCACGTTAAATGTGCAAAGGAATTTTCGAATTTAACTCATTTTCGTAGTTTATTTTCAAACAGTTTCTATTTTATGGCTCATGGAAGGAAATATAAACATATTTGAGGTACCTCGTCTGAACATACAGTGGGATTGGAAGGAAGCCCTCAGGTATGTCCATGTATTCGCAGTGGTGGAACGTTTTTGAGTTATTATAAATATATATATATATATATAAAACTCTGCGATCAGATTGCCACATTAGGGTATGTATCTTGCACCCCTCATATCAGAGCTTTCTTGCAAATGTTGTCATGGAATCAAGTGGCTGTACACAAAGAATGACAGAAACCGTAAATTTTGGGCTAATTTTAATAAGTGTAACGGTCTGTGGCCTTCGCGAGAGCCTCGTCAATTAAGGTTGAGATTTATCAGGACATAAAATGTTTGCATCTAACCTTTTTGTATCATTTTCACACGTTTTTTCTGCTCCTGTACTCACAACACACACACCAAACAACTTTTGTAACATTCCATCGCGTACCATGAAAACAATATCCAAAGTCCAATCAGAACATGGTAGTTACTAAAACAAGGAATGACCCTTGATTACCTATGCAAAATGCTTTAGAGAATTGCTAAGCTTAGATGATCATGACACTCTTCAAAAAGACCTCTATTCAATTGAAGACTGGAGTGACCTCTGGGGTATGTCCTTTAATGGTTCTAAATGTAAACATCTAAGTATCTCCTAAAAGAAAAAGCCTACAAATTCATCCTATCAACTTGGTAACAATATCATCGCAATGACACGGTGTGAAAAGGATCTAGGAATTCTTGTTAACAATAAATTGTCCTGGCATGATCATATTGTTAACAAAGTCAACACAGCTAATGAGGTTTTGCATCTAATAAGAAGATCTTGTGGGTCGTGTGTCATTGCTGATGTAATTATAAAGCTGTATGTCCACCTCATTAGACCACATCTTGATTACGCCTCTCAAGTGTGGTCTCCTCATCAAGCCTATTTAAGTGATATGGTAGAGGCTGTACAACGTCGGGCGACTAAGCTCATGGTCGGGAATAGGATTCCTTACAAAGAACGTTTGAATAAGACTGGTTTGATGTCACTATCTTCTAGAGGTATCTATCTAGACTTAATTTTTTTATTCAAATGCCTGCATAGTTATTATGATCTCGACATCTCTAAGTACCTGCAGTTTTATGATTCTGAGCATGAACCCTATAATTTAAGGAACACTGAACTAACCTTTAAAACTAACTATGCAAGAACAGATTTATTTAGGTCTTCTTTTTTTCCCAGAGTTGCTTGTCTTTGGAATAATTTACCTATATCTATAAGGAGAAGGGAATCACTATCAATGTTCAAAAATGACCTAAGATGCTACTGTTTTACTATCTATAGCAGTGATTTAAAGTGATTGTAACTTAATTTTAGTTAGCACTTAGTTTTAACATGTAGCATTTTACCATACTCGTTTTATGATATGGCCTGTAATTATGTATACTTTACTTTTGTCCTCTATTTCATATATATAGTTTCTGGTGGCCTTTATCTTTAGGGAAGTTCATTCCTGTTGCTAGGTCTTCCATCAGCTATTAATTATATGTTTGTATGTACATATATTTATTTGCTGTAAATTGATTAAAGTAAAGTAAAGTAAAATGACCTAAAATGACCTAAAATGACCTAGGACAACCTTGAGTGACTTTAAAAATGACCTAAAATAACCCTAAGTGATTTCTAAAATGTCCTAAAACGACCTAAAATGACCTTGAGTTTGTGGCACCAACAAAATCTAGATTGGACTGGATTGAATCACAGATTGGATCTCGGATCGGATCTCAGACCAGATCATGGATTGGATCATGTAAAATAAAATTTTTGGGCAAAAAGCTGCAATAAAGTCTGCATGACAAAATAGAGCATAGGCCCCTCTGGGAGTTTTTTGGCCCAAAAACCCCATGTAGTCACTTTCACAGCTGTGTCAAGGAGTGTTGTGTAGTGCCACCATGGATGAAGGCAAGCAAAAGGTATGTATCATTTAATCAGTCAGTTAAGAAATATGTGACACAATCCGCAGTTGCTTCTTAAGGTCCTTAACCTTCTTCCATTGCTGATGCGTGAGGCACATTGGAAGCCATAGTTTGCAAACTGATCAACCTAAGTGCTTCACATTGCAAGGTCAAAGTCTCGAGTGCTATTCAAGACATAAGACCTTCTATGAATCCCTACAATATTCAACCAATGAGAAGTTATCTTCCTGACATTTGGTTTGTCACGCATTCCTCTCAATGACATTTGCATTTTGCAGCTGTTCAAGATCAGTGGAGGTGCTTAATTGCCCCTCATGGAAAACTCATTTGAATTTTTGATGAAAACCAAAAACCAAATGCTAAACCACATAAAATCTGCAAACTGAAATGAACAATCCAATCTAATTCGGTTTGATGCAATCCAGAGTTTGAGTTTGCGATCCAGTTAGGTTATTTTAGGTCATTTTAGAAATCACTTATGGTCATTTTAGGTCATTCCTTGTTTTAGTAACTGCCATCAGAACATACCAAATCATTGCTCTATATGAACATCGGTAATTGTGAAGAAGAGCTCCCCAAAAAACCTGCCTGCCGGCCGGCTGTTGGTCAACTGTCAGCCGACAGTTGACCGACAGGTTACCAACAGTCTACCAACAGCTAACTAACAGGTTACTGACAGGTTAAGAAAAAAGAAAAATTGTGTTAAAAACGAACAGTTAACGTGACATAACAATCCGTAATGGTGATGTATGACTGGACAGACTTCACCTACTTACCGATCGACGGACTTGATCCGATGATAGCGTATGAAAAGCCTTTAGTTAAAAAAGTTATTATCATTACGACGTAATAGTTCGCAAACAACAACATGTCTCAGAGAATCTTAAAGTGCACAGTGTGTGGCGGCGACCACTCTTTTTCACTGTGAGAATAGGTGTGGCGTCTGCCACAGCGACAGTAGGCAATGTTCGTGTAATGAACGCCCGCCTCAGAAACGAAAAAAGACATCAAAGTCAACAGCCTGCAGATACATCGCATGATGATCTAAAGAAAAAGTACGAGTCACTGCAAAAGGACTACAAAAGACTGGGTCAGGCCTTCCAGAACCAGCAGGAACAGAACCAAGAGCTGACGACGTTGCTAGAGGAACGCGAGAAAGAGGCTGAAGAACTAGCCAACCTTGTGCAGAACAAGGACAAGGTCGTTGAAAAACCTCGAGAGGCGCTTCTTAAACGCAAAGAAGGTCATCGCAGAACTCCGAGCGGAGGTGCGACGCAGAGACCAACCCGCACCATAAGAAGACCCACCCGCATCACAACAGCAACACCAGCAGATGGCAGACATTCGCGTCAGCACCCACAGCCTGGCCAACATACACGAACGATATGACCAGGTTCTCCAGACAATGAAAGAGAACAGATGCAGTATGGCCTGTGCCTTCCGTCTTGCAAGCTGTCCTCAGAGCACACTACGAGACTTCATGGCGATAGCAGAACTGAAAAAGGTCGACTCGAGGGAACTGGACCTCGTCCTCCGCGACCAAGAAGTTAAATCGGTGCAAGATCTGGAAGTTGTCTGTCGCAAAAGACTTCGGCGCTACATCCCGGTCATGAGCAACATGAGGAGAGAGGGGCAGCTGTTGCCAATGAAGTTCAAGGCACGATTCTACGAGTGAAGTATCTTGTATATTTCACCACTCACAAAATGGCTCCTTTAGGAGCCACCAAATCTATGAAAGGCTATTCTTGTCAATGTATTACACATGTTGGATGTTGTATCAAGCAAAAACCGAGAGAAAACATTAAGGTTTGTGTTAACGTTTTACTGACAAGCTACCGACAGGTTACCGACACATTACCAACGGTCAGCCGACTGTCGGCCGACAGGTAGCCTATATTTCGGGCAAAACCTGTTGGCCGACAGTCGGCCAACTGTTGACCGACAGACGACCAACTGTTGGCCAACTGTGGGCCGACAGTTGACCAACAGTCGGCCGACAGGTTTTTTGGGGAGCTCTTCTTTACAATTACCTGAACATCAGGCAATTTTTTTACTTGCTTGAATTGTATTCCAACAGTCAAATTCCATTTTGCCAAGCTGGACTTTGCTCTATCACATGTCATTTTCTTGTAAACAACGCATGCACTTAATCGTATATTCTAATGGCATTGTCCAATCCCACTGAAAAAAATTCACATGGAACTAAACGGCACTGTCAGTAAATTTTCCAAGCAATTCTCCTACCTTTTTAACTTTTTCTACAAATAAAATTGGCATTTAGCTACTGTGGACTTAATCCAATCACATGTCAATTCCTTGTAAACAACTTGCATTTTATCACGCATTTCACACACAAAGGACAAAGTCCAGATAGACAACAACCAATCAAGGAGCACTCTTTAAAATATCATCCTTTTCTATTGTTCAATATATTTTCACATATTCAAGATCACAGTATATCTTGTTTAGGGTCTATTGGAGATACAACATAGTTTCAGTTTGCCTTTCGTAGTAAAATTACATGGAATTATATTTTGGAAGCAATTTACTGTAGACAAATAATTTTGATTGTCTCTCTGCTAGAGGAACAGCAGTAAGTGTAGTCTCTTTTGCAACCATTATTTGGTCTCATCACACAATGCGCTCTCCCTCAAATAGGGAATGTATGGTGTTGTGTGACAAAACTAAACAACAGTTGTGAGGGAAGCAACAGTAAGTGTGGCACAAATGCATTATATGCAATGCCAAAAAAATTACTGTTGCATGCTATGCATGCCTATGTTTTATGATATGCCTCAAGTATGCCTGATTGTGTTTGGGTTGTATTTGAGGTAAAGATAAGTCTTCAGTAATATGTAATCTTTCCTAAATGTATTTTTTTAGAAACCCTGGTGGAAAGGCTTGGATTTCTTGCTCTCGAATCAGTAAGGCTAACATACTAAATGTAAAGTTCTGGAACTGTGAATGTACACGTGTGAATATTACAAAAAAAATTTCAATCTAAAGATGCAAGCAAATCAAGACTTTCAATAAATTCTTTAATTACACCCACCTGTTAATAAGGACTATGAATTCTCTTTATCAAAAACTCCAACTTTGATAATTCTATGGGTATATTTTTAACAAGGTTGTGTTTGAATAGAAACATGCATTTATTTGATAGCCTGTCATAGTCTCCTAAGTAATATCATAGGTTTTCAATCTCATACATTTTGCTTGTTCAGTTAATCATTGATAAGTCTGATGAAAAATAACACTTGACTGGCATTTGGTTCTTAATTGTTTTTTTTTTTAATAAGCCATATATCCCTCTTGCATAAGCTCCAGTCTCTTACGAGCTCCTTGTCAAGAAAGTGCCCTAAATATTTTATGGGCCACTAGAGGCTTATTTGGGTGCTTAAGGTAAAATACCCAACATTAAAATTTGATGGTTTGATTAAACATCATCCTTTTGAAATTTATGTTGAAAATCAAACTTTATTAAAAAGTAATCAAAGACATAACTAGAGAACACTCTGTGGAAGCAAGAGATGGTAATTTTTGAAGACCTAAATTATACACAAAACATAATCACAACAAGTATAAAGTTTTCACCCAAAGATGTTATTTTTCAGACCAGCCCACAATTTATGGAGAACTTGTCAGAGCAAAAAGCATTGAAGATGTAGATAATAACACCATATCTGTTGAGGCCTCAGAAGGATTTTCAGTACAAAATGTCAGCAAGGTAGGAAATCAGCCAAAAGTGTGTTAAGTTTTTTGTACTTAGTATAATTGCAGTTTTGAAGAAATCTAAATTCATCTTTTCCATTCAATTATCAGACTAGCCTTACTCTGTCATTTCCAGAAGCAAATTGTTCTTCAAAATTTATTTCCCCAAGTGGATCTTTCCAAAATCTTCACAGCAAAAGTGTAAGTGCAGTAGTAGTAAATAATTAAAATAACTAGCTCTCTGTATGAAATAATACCATGGTTATGTGTCCAGGTATTGCTTATATCTTGAGCATTAACAGTCTGTCTTGGCTTTCTACGGTGTTTTTTCATGAAGAGTAATTTAGTGTTAATTAACTGAGTTGAAAACATTAATTGGCCACTGTAAAGAGTTTAAATGCTGACATTTCAAGCATTAGTCTTTAAACTCTTTACAGTGGCCAATTTATGTTTTCAACTTAGTTGATAACACTAAATTACCCTGTTATACTCTCCCACTGACACAGCACCACAGTTTCTTTAGAAACTTACCCCCTTTAATCGCTTTTTCATGTACTTTGCTAAATAGTAATAATATACTTTTTCTTGAAATTTGGTGTGATAGGCACTTGTAATTTTTTTTAAAATAATACAAATTGCACCAATGCTGTATTGGCTTGTGCAATTTTGTTGCCTTTGAAAAATTTACTTGTGCTTATTTACAACAAATTGTACTTGAAATCATGTTATTACCTATAGTAATAGTAAGTTTTTCCAACCTTTCTCTGATTTTTTCATTGTTAATCTCTCCTCATTGATTGAGAAGTTCCTGACAATAAAAATTTTGATTATGGCATGAAATTTAGGTGACTTCTGGAATACGAAGAATTAAATTGTTGCTTTTTGTGGAGAAACAAAAACTGGGGAAATGGAGAAAACCCTATGTCAGGGAAAAGAAACAGCAGCAAACTGAAGCCACATGTTTAACTATGTCTAGAATCAAACTTAGCTTAAGCAGAGGAATGACAGTGCTCTTGCCTCTGCTCTGTTTGTAATCCACATAAATTTTTACTTTAACTTAAGTTGGCCTGATATTGATCTACTAATTTTGGCTTTCAGGTTCGATGTATAGATATATCCCCTGGAGGGGGACTAGGTGTGTCCAGTGGAGATGACAGCACTCTTCTTGTCTGGGAAACTTCCACTGGTGTTGTCAGGGTATGGTTTTATTTACAGAAAGTATTACAGGCCTGTAACTCTACACTACAGCACAGGAAGCTACAAAAGCAAATATACCGGAACTTAATTTTGATAATGGTGTTCATTGTGCAGCCCCTTCAAAAAACACATTATTTCCTTTCTGGTCTCACCTTAAATCTGTGTCTTAACAGATCACATATTAAGATGATGGTGCTTGTGTTGTTTGCAGCATGATCTTCAAGGTCACATTTCAGACATAAATACTTGTAAATTCTTTCCATCTGGAAAAGTTGTTCTCAGTGGTGGTGCTGATTTGCGGCTAAAAATCTGGTCAGCAGAAGATGGAAGTTGTCCTGTGACATTGAAGGGCCATACAGGAGGTATTTCAAGGGCAAGATGTATTGTTCATCTTTTTTGTGTTATTATTTTACTGCACTCTAAGTGGGTACTACACCTTTTGCTGTTCATTTACGCAAAATGTACATTCATTTACGTCAACAGTTGAAACTATACGGCAAATATACATTCATTAGCACTTCCATGAAACTCATGAACGCGAAAGAACTTTCAATAACGCTATTTCCATATGTATTAACATTCAATAGCATCAACGGATGAACAATTGCACCTTTGAACAATCAAACAGAACAAATATACTTTCAATCTCGCGTAATGGTTGATCATTAACACCAATAGAAAATCAATTGCATAGTATGACAATCAATTGCGTATTAGAGACATTCAATAATACAATTTGCATAGAGACGTACATTCAATTGCACCTTCATACAATCTTTTATTCGATATGGTCAATCATTAACGTGAACTGACAAACATGTGTGTAGTAATAAAAATCAACTAGGGAAAAAGAAATTTCAAAATTGTTCGATTACAGTGTACTGTAATTTAATGTTTTGTAATTATCCTTCGATTTCTTCATTATTTAAACATCTTGGAATGTACGTTTGCATAAATCTGTACCACTGTCCACATTTAGCAGCCGTGATGGTGATTATGTTTCTCTGCAGGGCCTGAAGTAGCAATTGAGTGCGGAAGTTGCCTAATGCGATTCCTTGTCGTCTTGCCTCTGCTCTGTTGTTCATCTGTTCTTGCTGCTCTGGACGGCTTATGCCCGCTTTTATGGCTGCTTTTAAGGCACTTATTGCTTGCTCTACAATGTTAAGAAACGGGCTGTATGGTGGTAGCTTTTTAAGCTGAGAATTAGGACCAGGAATGGCAGGATTGTTGTGGGCTGGTGCACCGTCATAAATGAAAATCACATGTTCATTTGGGTCGAGATTTAGCCTTGTCTGTGACAGAAAATCATTAAATCTTTGTCCATTCATTCCACCGAGAAACGAGTCCATTGGTGGGTGAAGTTGCCAGTGCTACAGTAACATTTCTCCCTCGCTGACCACATACTTGTCGATATGCCCTCTCTCCCATCCTTGCTCGTCCGTGACTTCTTACCGTCCAAATATTGTACCCACGCTCGTCTACGAAAATACTATGATTCACTACAGCATGGCGCATGAACCAGTTGGCATAGTCGACTCTTTTTTGCAGGACATCAGGGCGGTTTCGTTCAACTGGGAGTGGCCTTGCCAATTTCACACGATACAACATACCTTCAAGTGTTCTTGCTACTGTACGGTCATGGATTGTTGGTTTTCTTGGAAGACGCTGTCTCAATTCTTTATTTATCTGTGCTAGTGTCAGCAGGCAATTTTCGTTCAAAATGTCATTCAGGCAATTCCTCATTTCATCATCTACTCGAACATGATTTGCTCCTCCTCGTGGTCTCTCCGCGATCCTTCCTTCTCGCAAGTATCGTGCAACGATACTTCTTGCAGTTGAACGGTTCACTCCGATAGTAGCGGCAACCGTCAAATAATCTTCATTCACATCTTCGAAGGCTTGAATAATTCTTTGACGCTGTTCAAGTAGGATTCTGTTTCTTGGTGGCATGATTTTCTCCGGTTATTTCTGTCCACTTGTTCATATAGCGTACTGTGTACTGAACATGTAAAATGTTCTTCATTTTATATCTGCTTCAGCAAAATATTGCGCAAAAAGGAACATAAAATTTAAATGATAATGTACATACTCTTGTATTTTTGTTCAGTATTATAAAATACATGTAACTACGATGAATGACACTAATGAATATTTTTTTCATCCTATTGTTTATTCGAAAAACACCAATGTTTGTCAGTTCACGTTAATGATTGACCATTTTGAATAAACGATTGTATGAAGGTGCAATTGAATGTACGTCTCTATGCAAATTGTATTATTGAATGTCTCTAATACTATGCAATTGATTTTCTATTGGTGTTATTGATCAATCATTACGCGAGATTGAAAGTATATTTGTTATGTTTTATTGTCCAAAGGTGCAATTGTTCATCCGTTGATGCTATTGAATGTTAATAAATATGCAAATAGCGTTATTGAAAGTTCGTTCGCGTTCATGAATTTCATTGAAGTGCTAATGAATGTATATTTGCCGTATAGTTTCAACTGTTGACGTAAATGAATGTACATTTTGCGTAAATGAACAGCAAAAGGTGTATTTGCTAGTGCTTTATGAAGTCCAGATCCAAAAGATTTCAAGATTCAAGAACAATGTCCAGCCATCTTCAAGTTGACCAAACAAACTTGATCAAACAAATATTTACTTATTGCCAAAACGTTACAATTTTCTGTTCCAGAAGCAATATGGGCCATGCCTTGCAAGACATAGGTCCATCTTCCCTGCTCTTAATTCCAGCTAGGACTGAATTTCTTTCATCCTTTCTGCTTACACAACCAGACATTTGACAAAAGTGTGGCTCACTATTGAAACAACTTCTCATTTCTAAAGTGTTGCTTAATATGTGGTCACCATTTTCTCTGTCATTGACAATTTATCTTTAACTGTTACTTGTAATTTGCAGGAGTTGTTGACACAGCTATTGTTGACAGAGGAAGAAATGTTTTATGTAAGTGCAAAAAGGATCTTTGTTTTAAGATCTGATAAATTTTAACTCAATTGTTTGTTATATCGATATAATATAGCCACAGGGTAGGATTAACATATTAACACCAGGTGTGTTATACAAGGTTGACACAGATCTGATAAAAGTACCAGGAAGGCTTCCCAGCTTGCTTGTAGTGATCCCAAAATTCATGATTAAAAAACTGGAAAGTTAAAAAACAAAACTAAATAAATGTGGATAATATGAGATCTTTGTTGACTTGAAGTTGCATAAAGTCATTTAAATGATGACTTGAAAACTCCACAACTGAGATCAAAATTAGCTGGGTTTTTAAATCCTAATGAAGAACTCAGATTTGCCTTTGTTGCCACACTTTTGAAAAGTGATGATAGAGCTTAAAGTTTACCATGATCTGTAAGAATTTCTTTATCAAGAGGCAACAACCAGCTACTTCCAAAATTTCCACCAACCCTCACCCATGCAAATAATGTGCTCCATGACATGTTCTGTTATTTGTTGGTGTTATTCTAAAAGCATGTTCTAGGGATGGAACTGTACGGCTATGGGATTGTGGAGAAGCCAAGTGTCTGGCAGTTGTGTCAAGTGGTGACTGTCCAGTGAATTCATGCGCATTGACACAGCTCCAAGGGATGGAAAGTACTCCTGAGTCAGACAACCAATCTAGTAAGAGTGTAGTCTAGTGACATAAATATTATGAAGATATGATAAAACCAAGATGGGCTCTTGGGAATGCCTGTCATAAATGAATTCAATACGTATAGTAGCTCATCAGAAGGTTTTCAGTAGCTCTGTAGTTGAACATCCTAAAATGTGAAAGTCTGAGGACTACCTTCTGTCTTGTTCCAGGTTTCATTAAAAATAGATACCATCTTTGGTCTTTGTTTGTTCCAAAGCCAAGCCTAACATTTTCCATCTATTTGGTTGTTCTCGGTCCATTTACTCAAACTGTCAGAATGATGTTTTTCCTTTGAAATGGGAGCCAAGTAAAATCCCTTTATTTCAGTAAGTTCCGGTTTTGCATTATCTTTTCTGCTGAAGTTTCTGGCCCTCCTCTATACTACACTATACTAAATCATACCATTCTGTACCATACTATACTATATTATAATATACTATGCGATACAATTCTCACACATGCACCCTTCAAAATTTAGAGGTGCCTCCTTAAGGATGTGGAAAGAATTTTTGCTAAACACTCCTATGAAAGGTGAAGTAAAATATCGAAAATTAACCACACTTCTCTGGTCATAGAATTCGTAAAACGTAGTTCATTGCAAGCAGTGATTGTTTGTGGTATTATAATTGAAAGACGAAGTGTACTATTTATTCTCTCTTTGTGGTGTTGTACTTTTAAGGTGAGCGAGAGGTTGGGACTGTTGGGAAATTACTTTTACTCGCCCAAGAAGACGGATTTCTTGAGGGTGTGGACGTACGTAACAAGGAAAAGGTGCATTGTGGCCTACTTGATGAATTACTTTAATCTTAAATGTTTTTTGGGTCTTGATGAACTTTTCTGATCGGAGTTAAATACAAAAAGAAAACAAACAAAACAAAGTAAAAGGACTTGTGAGCGACATGGACAGTGCGAAATACCTCGGAAAGACATGTTTTACCCATACGGTTTTAATATCTACGATTGTTAGGTTTTTCAGGTTAAATGTTCGTCAGCTGTGAACTGTTGTGCATTTTTGTCGGAACACGAAGCTGTCGGTGGAACAGAGGATGGTTCCTTGTGGTGTGTAGACGTTAGATCTCCAAGGTTAGCATTTGGGATAACTCTAAAGAGACCACAAATAGTTAGAGATGGGGTGGTCAGAAAACTCTTGCCACACATGTTTTACTGATTGAGATAGGGAAACTGTGGAAGGTGGGTATAATCTCGGAGAGGTTCTCATCTCTGACGAAGGGCATATGTTCGAAACACCAGCCTTTAAAAATTTGATATGGCAGTTTATCTTCCTCTGTCAACCTCCAGTTAAGTAATCAAATGAGGCATTTTAGGAGGAAGGCAGGAGCCTGAAAATAGGCAAACAATCCTGGAATAGGGTTTACAGGCCCGATTTAAAACACATGTTGTGGAAGGTAAAAAAAAAAAAAAAAAGAATAAGTCGCGGGAGCGGGATGCTCTGAGGTGTATTTTTCATTTACGTTTTCCTTACGATGTTGTTGTTTTTTTTTGAGATTAAGGATTTTGTATTTTATGGAGTTCAAATTAACGTGTGTTGTTTACTTTTCCAGTTCACCAGTTGGCGTGTTTCGCCGTTCATCCTCGCCTATACTTTCTTTATCAACCACTGGTGATCGAGCATTTCTAGCATCTTCGCGTGAGTATTCACTTCTCGTGATCAGTGTGGTATCAGCTGATATCAAACCAGGATCAGGACTTTTACAGCCTGTCTGTTCAAACTGGAAAATAACAGCCCCTAGCCAAGTTCTCCTTGAATCCCACTTTGCTTTAGTTCTCAATTTGCCAGCCTACGTGAACGTGTAGCCTCTCCCTGAAGGAGAGACGTTCCCTTCCGTTACTCTTTTGGGGTACGGCTACACGTAGGCTACCAATTTGCTTGCACTTCGTACAATCTAACCCCTCTTCTGCCATGCTTATCTTTAAAAAGCTTAGTGGCATTGTAGGTAGAGCTGGTGGCATAGAAGCAGGGTTGAATGTTCCACATTTGACACTAGGGACGATACAATGATTTGCGTGGGGGAATGGACCTATCCAAATCCAACCTAATCGCTTTCAAAATATGCTTTCTATGGAGAACTGAAGATCAACAGACAGACATCCCTCCAGCTTCAGAAAAACTTGTATTTGTGTATTTTGCAGGAGATGGGGCATGTTTTTGTTGGAGTGCGAAACTGTTGAGGCATGGAGGAAGCGAAGAAGTGACGAGCTGGGAGTTGATCGGACCCGATTACGACCCAGTTTACAGTATTTGTCGCTCGGCCAACACAGTGCACTCTGCTTGTCGCGACAAAACCATTAGAAAATATATTCTTAAGAAGTCTGAACTTCCCACCTAAGACTGTGGGTATATGTACAGATATGTCCATTGTAGAAAACCTTTAGCGAAACAGCTTTAAGAGGAACTTTCATCCATCCATGGTGGTACTCCAAGTCCAAACTTGTCTTCACAGGAACTATAGCGGTATCTTGCCGATAATCAATTTCGAAGTCGTCTTTGTTGCAGTGGAATTTGTCTAAATCAGTTTTATGCGACCGCGGGCGCCAGATATGAGGTGCCCTCTCCTGTCTTTGGATTTATTTGTTGCCACCCATTTTGAATGTCTACGTTCCATGTGTTGTCCTTGTGACTTAGTTTCGGTCACAGAAGCTTTGAATGCAATCTTTGCCCTTCAAACACGAGGATCTACTGCAAGATTCCGTTAATTGAACTCACGTGATCCAAGCTTTACATATACACAAGAATCATAGTTCACAACAAAGTTCAATCAAATGTTCACCAACCTCTATTGAAACTAACGCGTGCTCAGTGGTCTTTGACTTAATCCTAACGATACAGGCGAAGGAAAAGTTTTTATTTTTTACTTTCCCCAGTTGGTGATTCGCAAATACACGTGGTTTGTCGCCCTTTCTCTTTCTGCTAGCGGTGCTAGAACATGAAAAGATCCTTCATCGGCAGCACTTGTACTCTAGAACTCGGCATCATTCAGGATATGAATTTTTCTTGGCGCGGTGAGGCCTGAGTTGCAACTTTCAAACAAGGTTCTGAGTTAACACGCTTACCGCCCGATCTCAATTCTTTCTCAGAACTGCATCGGCTTTTGTGTAGTGCATCCAAACACCTCTGCAGGCCTCCGGCGAAGAGAGCAGTTCATACCCTTTTGATGCTGAGAAAGTATGACTCGTATTGTCCCGCCCTCAAGTACTATAAGAGCATTTTCTGATAACAGATCTACCCTTTTTCCCCTAGAAGTTACATAGTAAGAATTAGTTCTTACGTCAGCTGTGCGTTCATCGAGATATGAAGCACTTGGAGAGCACGAAAGATGCGCAAGAGTTGCTTGAGGCGTAGCCGAGAGTGACTCTAGCTTCTTGAGTTCACTTGGGAAGTTTGGAGGGCACTGAAGAAGCTAGAGTTGCTCTCGGCTACGCCTCGAGCAACTCTCACACATCTTTCGTGCTCTCTAAACTTCCCGCGTGCTTCATATCTGGATGAACGCACATTGACGTATGAATCAATTGTTAATTTGTCGGTAAAATTCCTGGGAGTAGCTCTTATTCCTGTGAAGCCTTGAACTCAAGTGTGATCGCTACTGAGCAAGCGTTACAGCAAATCAATCGTAGGATTTCTTCTTGGAGTCTTGTGCATATTTATCGTCAATGTCGCTCTTAGCCGATCGCAAGTTGTTTTTGGGAGCCGTGGGGGTCGCATTGACTTCTGCAGTGGCCGGGTTTGGTGTTAGTCGGATATTTAAACATCGAAATAAAAGCCTCTTTAAAATCAGCGAAGAGAACAATCCAGTCAGCAAATATGTAACAGAACATGGAATCCGCGAACCATCAGCGCTTACCAGCTTGAGAAAGGTTAGAATCAACCGTATAGCTCATTAGCAGGTAATTTAGTGTAAACAACAACTGAGTTTAGTGTAAACAACAACTGAGTTGAAAACGTAAATTGGCCACCATAAAGGGTAAAAAAGCTGACGTTTCGAGCGTTAGCCCTTCGTCAGAGCGATTGGAGGAATTGTGGGTTGTGTGTGGGTTTATATGCAGAAAGTGGAGCTACACTATTGGTGGGAATATGGTGACGAGAAAACAGCTGGAAATAAGTTCGGTGGGACAACTTCAGGCAGAAACGATGGTCGACCTGGGTGGTTAGTTTTGTGGATTTGAGATAAAAAGTAAATACACGAAGTTCTGCGAGTGGTGATGGTGAGATTTTTAGCAGTGGCCGGCAATTCTTGTTAGCTAGAAGATCGTTCGTAATCCTATTTTTGATAATGTTTTGGTTAATTAAAGTGAGATCTTTGTCGACTTTGGCATAAAAGGAGGTGTAAAGCTTCTTTTGATACTTGTTGTATTCATCTTCGCATCCATCACACGTCAAGAACTCCATACCTTTTTCACAGTTTCTCAGACTTCGTCGTTTCCGTAGTGACGACTCAGATTTTTCCGAAAAATCAGAGGCAATGTGCCAGTATTTCGATAAACGTGGCTATCTGTTTCTGTCAATCAAGCGGGCCACCACCGTGCCCAACAAATTGATCGACAGCCAGCACTGCAAACGGCTGAAGAGGAAAACACTGACCGCATTCCATTCACTCTTAAATTTCACCCTCACAACCACGCGGTTAAATCTCTCTTTTTTTAAAAACTTCAAATTACTCCAAAACGATTCTGAGACTGACATTACCTTTTCGCAACCCCCACTTATTTCATTCAAACGTGACAAAAACATAGGCAACTTTTTGGTCAGAAGTTCGTTTCAAACCAATGACCAGTCTGGAACTTTCAAATACGCTCGCTCACGATGCAGAACTTGTCCTTTCATTTATAACATAAAAGAAAATATCGGGACCCAAGAAATCCATCACTTTACGTGTACCTCCGCCAAAGCTATTTACTGCATAACTTGCACTTGTTGCAATAAGTCATACATTGGCCAAACAGGAAGATGACTAGGTGACCGAGTCCGAGAAAGAAAGGAAAGCCGCAAAACACTAGAACAAAATTTATCTTCCAAATCGGCACCCTAAATCCCCACGGAATCAACTAGCGCTTTTCATTCAACTTATTTAATTTCTGTTTTCTCGTCACCATATTCCCATCAATAGCGTAGCTCCACTTTCTGCATATAGACCCACACAACCCACAATTCCTCCAATCGCTCTGACGAAGGGCTAACGCTCGAAATGTCAGCTTTTTTTACACTAAATTACCTGCTATACTCTCCCACCGGCGCAGCACCACAGTTTCTTTAAGAAACTTACCCCCTTTATTCGTATAGCTCATTAGGTGGGTTTCCTTAATTTTCCAGTCTTTTCACTATTACTTACCCAGAAGCCTCTGATCTTTAACGTGGATTCGTCGTCTTGACCAATGCATAATACAAGGAGGCCAACAATAACGGACCCTGTTCATTGATTTCTGACATGAAAATTAATTTTTCGATAGGGAAAATACCCTGACTGAATTTAGAACGGTATGTTACGCCATATAAAACATTTTTTCTCGTGGCGCACATTGGCGTTCTCAGCTGCATACGGATGAATGCTTGATCGAAGGAGACCTACATTGGCAATTCACGTATCTTATTAAAATACGTTTTAGTGTGGAGTATTGCTGATTATTATCTAAATACACATAGAATACACAAGACAGAAATAGCCCATTTTACAGTTGCATGTTAAGTTGCCAAGCCTTTGAACAGGAGTGAGGTTGAGGATGACCTTGTTATGATACAAACATTGCTGCTTTTCAAATGTAAATTACTTTGTTATCATGCTAACTAGATTATAACTGGGCTCTATCACATCAAGGTCACCCTAATGGCCTCACTCCAATTCAAAGGCCTGGCAGCTAGGTATACAACTATAAAATGGTCTGTTGGCCACACTTTAAGATGCCACTGTGAATAGAATTAACTGAAAAATTTTATTGAGGCACTTAATCCCGCACATGCTCAGAAAATGAGACTTTGGGTTTAAAAAAATTAAATTATCTCAATGAAGTAACAATGGTAATGTTAGAATTCATAGTTATTCACATGCAACTCATGTATGTATATCTGTCCTTGCAGGCAACTGTGAAGCTTCCATTAGGTGACATACTTTGTAGTTCTGATGAAGCTCAGCTTATGAGGCTGCTTATAAGATTGATTAAGGCCAAAAAGGTTATCAAAATAGGTGAGATGGACATTTAAAAAGACATTAATTAGTCTGCTAATCTCATTTTTCTTTTCATTTGAATTTTATTGGAATGATGGTAGATGATAACACTGTCAAACTGTGTTGGATATCTAAATGTGGAATGTGAACTTTTCTTTGTGCATATAGCCTTACTCAATGTATATTCACCATGCAGTAGTCAGTTGACATGTCCCTCAAGGGTCAGTAGATTATACAGATAACGGAAATGCATCAACTTTTTCTTTTGCGGGTAATGCCAATCAGTTGATGAATGGAAAACACTAAATCCCCATTGGCTTTGAATTGAGATTTGGTGATGGTTTTGGCTTTGAATTGAGATTTGGTGATGGTTTTGGCAGAGGGAAGAAGACAAGGGATAAACTTAATTATTATTCATTAGATTTACAATGAAAACTCTGATTGGTTGAGAGCATACAATCAATATAAAACAATGTGTGAAGTTGACATGATAACTGCAGATATTGGATTATCATGTAGAGTTCATAGTCTGCCTAGTTTCCAAGCTCCATCAAACTTTTGCAAACTTGGAGGAGTGTCTTCTTTGGCCAATTGTAAAGCTATTAGCAAATTTGTTTTTCGCATGATATCATGTATTATCAAACCTCGTGTCTCAGAACTCTGCATTAATAATTTATGATATCATGCTTAACCTCATCCAATAGTCACTTATAGTATGTAAGGGGGTAAGGATTTGGACCTTGAGGTGAAACACAGTTTTTTTAACTGCTCCCCTAGCTCCCACTGAAAAGGCTTAAAAGAGGCTCAGTTATAAGTTGAAATGTCTCTTAAGTTTATGCATATTAGGTGCAGGTATTTGGAAACTGAGAATAACCTGGGTGAAACAAAACTAATGAGTTGTTATAAAAATTAAATTCAGCTTGTATTTTAGTTGAAATCTTTCATATTGTCCCTCCTTTCAGGTGCTTTCACTGGTTATAATACACTAAGTATGGCCATAACTCTGCCGTCTGATGGCAAAGTTGTGGCATGTGATGTCACAGACAAGTTTATGAAAGAGGTTGATTATGACCATCACTTCCAAGAAGTAAGCTGACAAATGTTTTATTTCATCTTACATGTATGCTAAGAAAATGATTAATTTAAGACCCATTTAAGGCAAGTCAGTTTTACATTTGGACTCTCTTTATATAGTATCATCAGTATTGGCTGGCAAAATGATTATGTAAGCTAAGAAAAGTTTTGCAACTAAATTTGTAGCAAAAGATAATTGTTTTGTGACCTGCTTTTAGCACTCATGTAGAAGTGATTTAAGTAACATCCCTTAACCCTCTAACTCCCATGAGTGACCAAGACAGAATTTCTCCTTACAATATCGATACAATATCAACCAGATAAGTGATGAGAATAGTGAAAACTATCAATTTGGGAATAATTAGTTGGTCCGATACTAAATTCTCTGAAATAACATCATAAGAACAGTATGCTTGACAGTAAGGAAAAGTACAAATTTGATCTGGGAGTTAAAGGGTAATATCAAACAATCCAGACGAGAGATGTTAAGAATGAGAAAATACAAACAAATTTTTTCTTGACTTATTTGTAGGGAAAGTTAGTTGAATATAAGAAGGAAGAAGTATGAATCCTATTTTGGGTCAATTGTTTACAGCTCAGTTCATTACATGCAGTGATTTTTTATTCTTACTATTTATTATATAGGCTGGTGTCAAGTTCAAAGTTGAATTTAAGATACAGTCTGCCCTCGCTACTCTAGGTAATAATAGTCTCCTTTTGTTGATGTCTGGTGAGTTATCGAACCTCAGCTAATTCCATTTACTTGGTCAGATGCTCTCCCACACTTTATTTTAGAGGTTACTACATACCAGGTTCACATGACAAGGAGCTCTGTGTACAGCTTGGAATAGCAAAAGAATATCCTGTGTGGAGATACAGAGGGACAGATGGTGAATATTTGAGCAAATAAACATTAAAAACCCTCAGAACAGATTTATGCTATAACAAAAAGATATATCTTATTGTGTTGTGAAACCTCTACACTCACATCAAATGGTAATAACTCTGACCTGAAATAATTGCCTTTTTACAGATGAACTTATTGCTGCAGGAGAAGCTGAAAGCTTTGATCTTGCTTTTATTGATGCTGAGAAGACTGACCAGTAGGCCATAGGCCTCAAGTATACCTGATTGTATTTGGGTTGTATTTGTGGAAAAGATAAGTCTTCAGTAATATGTAATCTTTCCTAAATGAATTTTTAGAAACCCTCAGGCTTGGATTTCTTGCTCTTGAATCAGTACGGCTAACATACTAAATGTAAAGTTCTGCAACTGTGAATGTATGTGTGAATATTACAAAAAAATTTCAATCTAAAGATGCAGGCAAATCAAGACTTTCAATAAATTCTTTAATTACACCCACCTGTCAATAAGGACTATGAATTCTCTTTATCAAAAACTTCGACTTTGATAATTCTATGGGTATATTTTTTAACAAGGTTGTGTTGGAGTTGAAACATGCATTTATTTGATAGCCTGTCATAGTCTCCTAAGTAATATCATAGGTTTTCAACCTTGTACATTTTTGCATGTTCAGTTAATCATCAATAAGTCTGATGAAAAATGACACTTGACTGGCATTTGGTTCTTAACTGTTTTTTTTAATAAGCCATCCCTCTTGTATAAGCTCCAGTCTCTTATGAGCTCCTTGTCAAGAAAGTGCCCTAAATATTTTATGGGCCACTAGAGGCTTATTTGGGTGCTTAAGGTAAAATACCCAATATTAAAATTTGATGGTTTGATTAAACATATCCTTTCAAAATTTATGTTGAAAACCAAACTTTATTAAATAGTAACCAAAGACATATAACTAGAGAGCATTCTGTGGGAGCAATTAAGAGATGGTAATTTTTGACAACCTTAATTATACACAAAACATTATATTACAAGAAGTATAAAGTTTTCACTTAAAGATGTTATTTTCAGACCATGGAGAACTTGTCAGAGCAAGAAGCATTGAAGAAAATGTAGACAATAACACCATATCTGTCAAGGCCTCAGAAGGATTTTCAGTACAAAATGTCAGCAAGGTGGGAAATCAGCCAAAAAGTGTATTAAGCTTTTTGTGCTTAGTATAATTGCATTTTTGAAGTAAACTAAATTCATTTTTTTTGTCCAATTATCAGACTAGCCTTACTCTGTCATTTCCAGAAGCAAATTTTTCTTCAAAATTTATTTCCCCATGTGGATCTTTCCAAAATCTTCAGTTGTGCGACTGTCCTGTGAATTCATGTACATTGACACAGCTCTAAGGGAAGGAAAGCACTCCTGAGTCAGACAACCAATCTAGTAAGAGTGTATTATGGTGACACAAATATTATGAAGATATGATAAAACCAAGATGGGCTCTTGGGAATGCCTGTCATAAATGAATTCAATATGTATAGTAGCCCATTAGAGGGTTTTCAGTAGCTCTGTAGTTGAACATCCTAAAATGTGAAAGTCTGAGGAGTGAATATTCTTGTAGGACTACCTTCTGTCTTGTCCCAGTTTCATTACAAATACATACCATCTTTGGTCTTTGTTTGTTCAAAAGCCAGGCCTAACATTTTCCATCTATTTGGTTGTTCTCGGTCCATTTACTCAAACTGTCAGAATGATGTTTTTCCTTTTAAATGGGAGCCTAGTAGAACCCCTCTATCTCAATAAGTTCTGGATGCTTGTTTTTGTTGGAGTGCGAAACTGTTGAGGCATGGAAGAAGCGAAGAAGTGACGAGCTGGGAGTTGATCGGACCCGATTACGACCCAGTTTACAGTACTAGTCGCTCGGCCAACACAATGCACTCTGCTTGTCGCGACAAAACAATTAGAAAATATGTTCTTAAGAAGTCTGAACTTCCCACCTAAGACTGTGGGTATAGGGACAGATATGTCCATTGTAGAAACCTTCAGCGAAACAGCTTTAAGAGGAACTTTCATCCATCCATAGTTGTACTCCAAGTGCAAACTTGGGGAATATATATAACGGCGTAATATATATGCAAACTTGTCGTCTCAGGAGCTATAGCGGTATCTTGCATATAATCACGTTTCGAGGCCGTCTTTCTTGAACAGTAGTTTTTGTAATTGGAATTTGTCCAAACCAGTTTTGTGTGACAGCTGGCGCCAGATATGAGGTGCCCTTTCCTGTTTTTGGATTTATTTGTTACCACCCATTTCAAATTTTTGCGTTCCATGTGTTGTTTGTGTGACGTAGTTTTGGTCAGAGGAAATTTGAATGCAATATTTGCCCTATAAACATGAGGATCTACCACAAGATTCCTTTAATTGAACTTACGTGCTTAGTGGTCTTTGATTAAATCCTAACGACACAGCTGAAGGAAAAGTTTTTATTTTTTCACCTTGGTGGTTCTTAAGTACCCGTGGTTTGTCGCCCTCTCTCTTTCTGCAAGCGGTGCTAGAACATGAAAAGATGCCTTATCGGCAGCACTTGTACTCTAGAACTCGTCATCATCCAGGCGTAGTGAGGCCTGAGTTCAACTTTCAAACAAGGTTCTGAGCTAACACGGTTACCGCTCAATCTCAACTCTTACTCAGAACTGCATCGACTTTTGTGTAGGGCTTCTAAACACCTCAGCCGGCCACCGACGAAGAGGGCAGTTCATACCCTTTTGATGCTGAAAAAGAATGACTGGTGTGTCTGTCCCGCCCTCTAGTACTATATGAGCATTCTCTGGTGACAGACTTACCCTTTTCTCCTAGAAGTTACATAGTAAGAATCAGTTCCGTAATACTTTTGCTCTTTAAGCAAACAAAGTTTACTCGTAAGTGCGACTTGCAACGTGATGTCTTTTGTTACTTGGACTAACTTATTTTATTTGCATTATGCGCATTTACAGCCACCCTTACACAAAACCTTCCTATTTAGTTAGACAGGACGAGATCAACTTTGTACCCAGCTGGTTACTTTTACCCAAGCTATTTAATTTCTGGAGCAGCTGTGCGACACCTTGAGAAGCAATTTTAAAAAAAATCTTTGACCCTCGTGGGTGACTAGTATTTGATTTCTCCTTACAATATCACCCCTAAATAGAACATTACGTTCAAGAGAAGAAAGGAAATGATTACCATCTCAAGAAGCTCTTGATTGTTAAACAAGTAATCACTGTCAGTTTCGTAGGAAACGTGTAGAGAACAGTATTGAGAATATGCATACTGATGTTAGGTTGAAAAGGGTTAAATCGTGCAACATGTGGAGTTTACCCGCACGAAGTTTCTTGGTACCCATCCCATACCCCTACGTTTCACTGGCGTGCCGTGGTGCGTGTCGGCAATATACTTCGATTCATCAATTATTCACAAGATCAATGTCCTTTTGTCGGTAAAATTCCTGGGAGTAGCTCTTTGTTATGTGAAGCCTCGTACTCAAGTGTGATATGTACTGAGCAAGCGTTACAGCGAATCGATTGTAGGATTTCTTCTTGGAGTCTTGTGCATGTTTATCGTCAATGTCGCTCTTAGCCGATCACAAGTTGTTTTTGGGAGCCGTGGGGATCGCATTGACTTCTGCGGTGGCCGGTTTTGGTCTTAGTCGGGTATTTGAACGTCGAAATAAAAGCCTCTTTAAAATCAGCAAAGAGAACAATCCAGTCAGCAAGTATGTAACAGAACATGGAATCCGCGAACCATCAGTGCTTACCAGCTTGAGAAAGGTTAGAATCAATCGTAAAGCTCATTCGGTGGGTTTCCTTTAATTTTCCAGTCTTTTCACTATTATTTGCCTAGAAGTTTCTGGTCTTTAATGTGGATTCGTCGTCTTGACCATTGCATAATACGAAGAGGCAAACAATAACGGACCCTATAAATTGATTTCCGACATGCAAATTAATTTTTCGATGAGGAAAATACCCTGACTGAATTTTGAACGGTACGCTACTCCGTATAATCATGACATGCTTTCTCGTGGCGCACATTGGCGTTCTCAGCTACATACGGTCATGTTTATCGTCTTGATTGATCTGATAAGTCATTACTTTGACATGATCGGAGAATTTGGTGATCAAGGAGGAAAGGTCGAAACTGATACACTTTAATGGGATGAATGCCTGATCGAAGGAGGCCTACATTGGGAATTCATGTATTTTATTAATAGACGTTTTTGTGTGGATTATCGCTGATTATTATCTTTATCAATAAAGGGCAAAATTACTTAGGGCTAATTGGTTGAGAGAGAGGGCATTTTTAGTAATCAAGAGAGGGCATGATTACCTGTTATTGATTGGCTAATCCGTTGCATTGCTAATCCGTTGCTTCCCAGATAAAAATAGACTGCGTGCGTGATTTTCCTTCGTATAAATTTTGCCCTTTATTGATAAACAAGTAATCCTTAATAGTACTTGGCCTCATGTGATTACCTATACAAATGCACATAGAAGAGTACAAATAACGTGCGAATAGAGTAAAAATATCCAGGAATATTGTACGTTTATTTGGAAAGTTGGTTATTTTGTACAGCTTACTGTAATTTGCGAAACGAAACGAAACGAAGTGAAAATCTGTAATTTGCGAAATGAAAATATGCTAATAATTTGCAAAATCTGCGTGGTTAACTTTGCGAAATCTCCTCTACGTTCCTGAATAACTTATGCATCGTTTAGGCCATAGAGCGCAAAAGTAGTTTGAAATGTTAGTTGACGCTGTTACTGTACTTCTATAAGGGGTAATCAATGTACGTTTTTGATGAATAATTCGAATGCATGATATGACACTTACCTGTAGATCTTAGTATGCTAATGACTCAAATCATTACCATATTTTCATTTTGCAAATTACAGATTTTCATTTTGTTTCATTTCCTTTCGTTTCATTTCGTTTCGTTTCATTTCGTTTCGTTTCATTTCGTTTCGTTTCGTTTCTCAAATTACAGTAAGCCCTTTGTACTGTAAAAGAAACTCTGTTTAACCAGCGGGCTGCATGTGCCACACTACTCAATCCGCTTTGCTTTTCCCACCTCAGAAGAAATGAGCAGAAAGACTTAGCAGGAAAAAAAGCAGTTGGATAATAAATAACTAATTAGACGTTTTGGTGAGCAGTTTTGCTAAGTATTATATGAGTTGTGCCATATTTTGAGGAACCCTAGGTGTAAAAATGCTCAGCAATACTACACAGCAATTGGGTGAAGGGCTACCACTCAAAACGTCAGCTTTTAAAACTCCTTATAGTGATCAATGTACTCTTTCAACTCAGTTGATAACACTGAATCACCCTGTTATACTCTCCCACCCACACAGCACCACAGTTTCTTTAGAAACTTAACCCCCCCCCCCCCCCTCCCATGGACTTGGTCCATCACTGGGAATACAACAGTAATGTTAGAGTTCATAGTTATTCATGTGCATTTCATGTATGTTAGTATATCTATCTTTGCAGGCAACTGTGAAGCTTCCATTAGGTGACATGCTTTGTAGTTCTGATGAAGCTCAGCTTATGAGGTTGCTTATAGAATTGATTAAGGCCAAAAAGGTTATCGAAATAGGTGAGATGGACATTTAAAAAGACATTTATTAGTCTACTAATCTCATTTTTCTTTTCATTTGAATTTTATTGGAATAATGGTAGATGATAACACTGTCAAATAGTGTTGGATATCTAAAAGTGGAATGTGAACTTAAAACTTTCCTTTGCACATAGCCTTTCTTAATATATATTCACCAGTAGTCAGTTGACATATCCCTTAGAGGTCAGTAGTTTATATTGATAATGGAAATGGGTCAACTTTTTCTTTTGTGGGTGATGCCAATCAGTTGATGAAAGGAAAACACTTAATCCCCATAAGCTTTGAATTGGGATTTGGTGCGATGGCTTTGGTGGAGGGAAGAACAATAGGGATAAAATTAATTATTATTCATTAGATTTACAATGAAAACTCTGTTTGATTGAGAGCCTACAGTCAATATAAAACAGTGTGTGAAGTTGACATGATTACCCAAAATCTGCAACAGATATAGGTTTATCATGTAGAGTTCATACTCTGCCTAGTTTCCAAGCCCCTAGTGCCTTTAGTGTTCTCAAACATTTGCAAACTCAGTCATGGAGGAGTGTCTTCTTTAGCCAATTGATAAAAAAAATGTATCATAAAGCTATTAGCAAAGTTGTTTTTTGCATGATATCATGTATTATCAAACCTTGTGTCTCAGAACTTGGCATTAATAATTCATGATATCATGCTTAACCTTATCCAATAGTTGCCTATAGTATGTAAAGAGGTAAGGATTTGGACCTTGAGATGAAACATGGCTTATTTAACTGCTTTCCTAGCTCCCAGTGAAAAGGCTTAAGTGAGGCTCAGTTATAAGTTGAAATGTCTCTTAAGTTTATACCTATTAGGTGCAGGTATTTGGAAACTAAGAACAACCAGGGTGAAGCAAAACTAATGAGTTGTTATGACAAATTCAACTTGTAATTTAGTTGAAATCTTTCATATTTTCCTTTCTTTCAGGTGCTTTTACTGGTTATAATACACTAAGTATGGCCATAGCTCTGCCATCTGATGGCAAGGTTGTGGCGTGTGATGTCACAGACAAGTTTATGAAAGAGGTTGATTATGACCGTTACTTCCAAGAAGTAAGCTGAAAAATGTTTTATTTCATCTTACATGTGTGCTAAGAAAATGATTAATTTAAGACCCATTTAAGGCAAGTCAGTTTTACATGTGGACTCACTATATAGTATCAACAGTATTGGCTGGTGAAATGATTATGTAAGCTAAGAAAAGTTTTGCTACTAAATTTGTAACAAAAGGTAATTGTTTTGTGACTACTTTTAACACTCATGTAGAAGTGATTTATTAGTAACACCCCTCTAACTCCCATGAGTGACCAAGACAAAATGTCTCCCTACAATATCAATACAATATCAATCAGATAAGTGATAAGAATAGTAAAAAAAATATCAATTTAGGGATAATTAGCTGATTCAATTACTAACTTCTCTGAAATAACATTATAAGAACTTTATGTTTGACAGTAAGGAGAAGTACAAATTTGATCTGGGAGTTAAAGGGTTAATAATATCAAACAATCCAGACAAGAGATGGTAAGAATGAGAAAATACAAACAAATTTTCTTGACTTATTTGTAGGGAAAGTTAGTTGAATATAAGAAGGAAGAAGTATGAATCCTATTTTGGGTCAATTGTTTACAGCTCAGTTCATTACATGCAGTGATTTTTTATTCTTACTATTTATTATATAGGCTGGTGTTGAGTCAAAAGTTGAATTGAAGATACAGTCTGCCCTCACTACTCTAGGTAATAATAGTCTCCTTTTGTTGATGTCTGGTGAGTTATTGAACCTCAGCTAATTCCATTTCCTTGGTCAGATGCTCTCCCACACTTTACTTTAGAGGTTACTACATACCAGGTTCACATGACAAGAAGCTCTGTGTACAGCTAGGAGTAGCAAAAGAATATCTTGTGTGGAGATACAGAGGGACAGATGGTGAATACTTGAGCAAATAAACATTAAAAACCCTCAGAACAGATTTATGCTATAACAAAAAGATATATCTTATTGTGTTTTGAAACCTATACACTCACATCAAATGGTAATAACTCTGACCTGAAATAATTGCCTTTTTACAGATGAACTTATTGCTGCAGGAGAAGCTGAAAGCTTTGATCTTGCTTTTATTGATGCTGATAAGACTGAATATGACCAGTACTATGAAAAATCTTTGCAGCTTCTGCGGCAGGGAGGGCTGATAGTAGTTGACAATGTAAGTATTGGGTCAGTGTAAGGTATAGGATCTATAGATAGATCTCTTTAAACCCTGTGGTGATTAACATGAAACTTCTCCCAATAATATCCATACATTATTCAGCAAACAGGTAGTGAGAATGTTCAAACGTATCAGGTAGAAGCTGAAAATGACCAAAAAGTGGCTCTCAAGGAGTAGAAGCAGAGATTAAGTTGCATAAAATTTTGCAAATTATTTGACATTGTTTTAATTTTTTATATATTTTTTTTAGGTTTTGTTGAACGGTTCAGTTTGCGACCCTAAGAAAATAGCTACAAATCCAAGGACAACAGCAATACACAACTTGAACATGAAACTTCACAAAGACACTCGTGTCACCATTAGTTTGATTCCCTTTGCAGATGGTGTGACAATAGCAATGAAGCTCTAAAATATTATCAATTATAGACTGATTGTTTCAAACGTGTCTAGTCATTGGTTAAGCGTGTAGCCCTAGAAGCTTGAATAAAGTTTGCATAGAAGAGAAGATTCTTTTGAAATTCCTGCTTCTTTCTTTTTCTATTCAGGTAACTTTTACCTTTCCAAAAATTAATTTGAATCGAGTTATCTTTGTTAGTTCAGCTTGCATACCAGAAAAGAGTAGAACTCAGTAACCATTAGGGGTTTCCTTTTCTAGTACTTTAGGTTCACTTAAAGTTTTTTTTTTTATCTTTTTCATGGTATTGACTGAAAGCTAATAATACTACAATGAAAGTTCGCGGTTTGACCACTCCGTACTATGAAGCAACCAACAGTACATATACAATACATACAAAATAAATGCACCGTACATGTGCAGTACATGCACAGTACATGCACAAGACATGCACAGTACACGCACAAGACATGCACAGTACACACAAGAATGCACGAGCATACTTACATAAATCGAAACACAAAAATTAATTAATTTAGGGCCGAATCACGAAGGCGCATACCTGGCCTCTGGAAATAGAACACGTGTAAATGTCCATTTCTTCATCCGTTGAAATGTATTATACGTTGATATCTGCAGAAAGGTCTGAAAATAGGCTAAAATCACGTTAATAATAGTAATTTTGCATAACTCTCCATCTGGCCCCTAAGAGCACTTGTTATTGTCACATTATTTAAGAAAATTCCTCCCTACAGACCCCAGGGGAAATAGCCCAATTTTTTTTCTTTATTGTAGTTGAGAGAATTTGGGGATATACCATCATCCTTTACTACAGGCAAACCAACTGATGCATTTCCGGACTCTTACAACTGAAATACGTGGAAATTGAAAGAAACTGACCTTGCCCTGCCTTTCTTTGTCTAAAAAGATATGATTTGTTACTTTAAAACAAAGTAGCCTGCCCACAAGCTAAAGGAAACCCCTATCCTACAAACCTAGTATGAACTGTATCACACTAAAGTCTGAGAGTTCCAGGACACTGACTTGAAAAGTCAAAAGATTCTTAAATCGAAATTCCCACAGAGACATTTCCATAGGTAAAACAAGTTTACCTCAAATAATTCTAAGTCGGGTTAGATTTTTGATAAACGTTTCGTGGGATGTTCCATCCTTGTACAATATGTGAACAAAAATCAGCGGAATGTTAGTACAACTAAAATTCGTAAAACTTAGTGGTATGACCAAACTGATGCGCCAAAAAATAGTATCTGAGAGAAGAAAATGAACCGCTCTTCAAATACAATATTGAAACTAACTGATGCCGCCAAAACAGTTACCATACTGAACGCAGAACAAGAGCGTTCTTCAGTAGTTTCGACACTACTTCCTCAGAGTTTTCAATTGTCACATCGCGCCCAGGGTAATCTATGTCGTGGATCGGCCTGGAGATCTTCCTACATCTTCGATCAAAGGATAGTGCAAGCTTAGCCTCGTTTACAGAAAATTTTGATTAAAAAAAATACAATTAAATTCAGGCAACGATTTTCTGAGTTCTTATTTGTTCACTACGGCGATTCTGATGACCTAATTTCACGCCTTTAGAAGCACCATGCGATAAAATTACTAAGGAGATCTACAAAGCATGTAAATTACCTATTTGTAACGACATCACTGGTTCCCTTTCAACTCTGCGCATTCTGAACAACTACTAAACAAGTAATGGAACCCTTTTGTGTCATAGGTGTCTTTCCACTTAATGTATTCTTGACTCTTGACTAGAGCCTTCCTTTGTTGAGCAAATCCCTTAGTAAATTCTGTACCTTTTCAGGCTTCAAAGTGTTACCGCGTCCTAAAGCACTTAAAATTCCCCACAATTTGGCGTTAATCTGGGTGTGAAGTCAATTCGTAAAATTAAACAATTTTTCGCGCGCAAAACACTCAAAAAACAATTTTAGTCCTAAACCGAAAAACACTAAATTTTCCACTACACGCCTTTGCGTTAACTTTATGTCATGTTTCTGGCAATTTTTCAAAATAATATTCTTAAACCTAACTGTTTTGTGAAAAATTAACTCCTATTTGTCACTACCGAATAATACCTTACACTGCCAGAGGTCTGCGCTTTATTTTCTTAATTTCTGAGAAATTTGCGATGTGAACAAAAGCTACTTTTTTTCGGCGCCGCTTTCCCGAATTGGTGCAGAAGAGCTTATGATACCACTTAGCAAAGATTTAAAGGATTAAATATGATTTTCGTGCAGTTGCCGCCTCGATGAAAAAAAATTAATAAAGCTCTGACTAAGAAATCGCGCTGAGATTGAATTAAGCATGTTTGTAGCTATGTGAGGAGCAGATGCTGCTGAACTCTTCAAGAGATCCTTACTTGAAACAGTTTGAACTGTTAAAAAATATTATATTTTTGACCTGACTTTGATTTAGTAAAAAGAATCATAAGAAAGTAGTTTGGCACTATTTGTCGTTTTCTAAATCGATCGAATTAAAACCGCCTCTCAAATAATTAGACAAAGGAATTTTCTTTATGCAAATTCATACTATTGTTTTAAAACTATCTTCATTTTTGATTTATTTTTACACTCACATCGACAAAACAGAAATCTTAGTAAAAAATTTCCTCCATGATTCATAACCCTTACCACTACAGCATGATTGTTGGTTACTGTTTGCCTTGTTCCGCTCGATTTCCGTGTTATACCTTTTTCCGCCGAAAGAAAACTAGCGACTGAGAGGGAAATCACTTCGTAAACAAAACTGTCTTCCAATTATTGTTTCAGGAAATTGAAATTAGAAAGTCACACGGTACTCTGAGGAGGGAATGAAATTTACAAATAGTGTAATTTGGATGATTGAAAAAAACATTGCTTGCTTTACTGAGGGGTTTACGGTTCTGCCTTTTTCTTTTTTCTATTGGCAAAATTGATATTAAATGTGGACTGAAACTTTGGCCTTTATTACGATAAATATATACTTTTTGCTTGCCAGTAAATTCTTCACAGTACTTTTGTTGGATTTCCGCCTCAACTTAGATTCCCTTTCCCGGCGGTCCTTGCATGCCGCGTGCCTCTGTAACTCGATGAGAAAGCATTTAAATTGAATGCAAGATTTCCTCCTTTCGGAAAAGAGTCGGGACACAAATTATTGCAACTTGGAAACACAATCTTCTTTATTGATATTGTTCAGACGAGAACATTTGAACTTCTTGTTCACAGATTATAAGAGAAAACCACTTTGTGAATTGGAAACTTAAGTTTTGTTTTTCTATTTTGAATGCCTGACCACTTTCTGCAGAAGAAATAGAAAAGAATAGTGCTTTTTAAATCTTATAATTTGAGCTTCACAATCAAATATTCAAATGGTTCAATTTGAGATCCGAATTTGCACCATCAAATTGAAAGCACTTGAAATCTAACACGAGTCTGATATAAGCGACGCCTGAAAACAGGTGACATCTATCACAACATTTTATCATAGAGTTTCCAAAAGCAAAAAGCGTCAGCCTCTATGCCACTGACGCTTCAAACAAAAATTCCTTTACGTGCTTATTTTGTTTGTGAGGAATATCCATTTCGAGTTCAAAAATTGCTTGCACGAAGGAAAAAACAGTGTGAAACATGTACAAAGGGATCCAGAGTTAGTTGACGAGCACTCAAGAATTGCTTTTCATTAACTTGTTTAGATAAAGGTGTCTTCCAAGCTTATTCAATTAGAAAATATACAAGAGATTAGTTTGAGGGGAAAGGATTTATATCTCTACGCGGATATCACTAGTAGGTTAATAAAATTGACAAAGCTCTGCTTAATGATATGACATCATACTGGTTACGGAAATAGAGGTTTTAGTTTTATCTTAGAAAAAAAAAGTATGGAATTTATGCAGCGGGGTGATAAACTTGTTTTTCACAATGCACCGCAAATTTACCTAATTTTGTGGCCGATTTTAGGCTGACGCTATAGCGCACGCGCAGACGCCCACTAATATCGTCATGAAAAGTAATCATTTGTTGAAAGTGCTAATGCAATCGGATTAAGCGATAACTACCAATAAAAACACTACAGCTGATCTCAAATACAGTGTGAAGATTGGTCATTAGCGGGAATGAGCGAGAACCTGCCCCCTGACGGGCCAGGACTCAACTAACACACAAGAGCAATCTTAACTAGGCTTTTGCACGGAAATTGACCACAAATAAACTGATATGTTTCCAAACATGTATAAAATGAAAGAATGTGGTTTCTATCTTGTGTTGCTTTCTAATACTTGCATTTTTTTTCCTTTTTCAAGTCAATAGTTTTAGAAGCGTGTTTGTTGTAAGTAGGAAGCTTTAACTTCAAACAGAGCTCACAGTTAGAAGTTGTACCCATCTTATCTTTTCCTGTATAAGCTTTGAAATGGTAGAAATTAAATCAGCATGTTCTCTTATCGGGAATTTCAAAAAGTCAAAATGAATCTCGAGGAATTGAATTCTTCAAAAATAATTTATTTTATTTCGGTCGCCCTTATTACAAGAAAGGAACAAAACATCACAATATTTTGATGCAATATTATTCCCACTTGGCAGATGACCTCTCGTGAAGGCTGAGACATAAACATTCATCTGTAAAGTCTGGCATTTTTGAACAAGTAGATAAGTCTCGTAGATATGGAAATACCAATGTGTTTTTCACATCTTGTGCGATCATTCTGATCGATATCAATTGAGTATCTAGCCCTATCCTAGTTAGTTATCTACCATTATTAGTTCTGTCAAATCATTTATCTAAGAAATTTCTCGCCCACATGAGCCATCTCCCGCAATGTTGAACCCGTTTGTCGCATTGCCACCTGCTGGCGATCGCTGTGCCGACCAATTCTGCTCAATTTCAGTTAATTGCCTGATATAGTTGCTAATTTTAATAATCAAGCAGCTATTGTTTCATTTATTTGACCCACACTTAATTGATACAAGCACCACAACGCACGCCGGAACTGCTTTGCATTCACACAAAAGGTGATGTGGGCAACTCAATGAATATATTGCGGTCTGTTGAACGATCGCGACCCAGAAGATCCATAAACATACAGAAGTTAAGGTGGTATTGTAAGCTCGAACTGGTAACTCGTCATTTTATCACTCTAAGGGTAAGTTATATATAATCGCACCATAAGAACATTCCTTAAGCCACAAAGTTTAGGAACACTATGTCGAATTTTTTCTTCGAAAAAAAAATAAACGTTAAAATGTGACAAATATTTTAAAATTAAAAAGGAACTATATTTTGACCACAAATCTGAGCCACAAGTCAATGGAAAACGAAACATTTGCTTTAACTATAACTTTTTAAAGCCATAACTGTTTCTTTCTTTTTGACAGCATTATTGTTGCCCTTCAAAAATCGTTTTTACCAAAAATGTTTTCCCCCCCCGATGAAAATCGTAAGCTTTGATATCTAGACTTTTACACTTTGAAAGCGATTGTGAATCTTGTTCCTCCTCTGAGCATGAAAACGACTCTCTTCAGAATTGTTTAAAGATGAACTTATATCAACCCTTTAAAGTCTTATCAACGCCCGCCATGTAAAACGCCTATTGATAACTTTCTGAGAATACCAGCTCAAACAGCCGAAATTGATTGAAGAAACTTCTACGTAGCTTATTTTGTGTGTTAACAACGTTTGCTATGACTATGATAGCAACTCCTTGATCGATAAGAAAGATAAGAGGCAGCACGAGTGAGCTTAAAAAAAAAAAAGGCGTTTGATTTCTTCATGTAAAATATTTTAACTTGCTGAACAGAGGACAATATAAGAACTTTTTTTTTCATTTTGCTTTCAAATAAAAGAGTTATTTTCCTCTAGAATTTGAATAGGAACTTAATATTTGATCCCAGCGGAAAAATAATTTCAAGCTGTTATAAAGGCGTCTGTTTTACCGAGGTTGTTTTCGAAACTTGAATGTTATGCCCTTGTCAAAACTAAAAGAAAGAAAATTCATTTCGAAAGGGTCAGTTAGACGTCTAGCATGTCCATGATGGCTCAGAGATCAAATCATAAAATACATCTGCTAATTTTTTAATCTCGTTCTGAGAAACATGGGTGTTATAACGTTTTATTTTTAAAAAACACTTCGAAACTTCGAGAAGTGTTTGGTCTCCTTAATAAAATATTTATGTCCCGTATGTTTTCGCTCGCGTCAGAGAATCGGCACTTGGCATCTGGTCTATTCAGCTGGCTGTACAAGGCAATAATTCTTCCAATTTATGTTAAATCTTCTATGTTGTAGAATTAATGAACCTCCAACGGAAAGATGAGGCGTATTATCTTGGCTCCACCCTTAGAGACATAAAAATTATTGTGAAAAGTGAAAAAAAATTCCCGTGATAAAGCTTAAACTTTTTATACGAGGACAGAATCTTTAGCTTTGATTCCCTCAGGCAGGAAGGGTCAAAGGTTTGCGTTAGTTATGTCTATTTCCAAAAAGAAATTAAAGTAAGAAACTTATTTTCCACCAGCTTCAAACATGATTGATTTTGCTAGTATTTTCACTTATAGGAAATGAGTCATGCATAAATTGTCTGAAGTTATAATTTGAGTTTTTTTCAACAATGAAGTACAAGAATATTACATTATAACAATACAAAAGGTGACACAGGGTTTTGTTGATTTTTTTTGACATTTTATGCATTTAGCCAATAGAACAGGAGGAAAACTTTCTAGCTTCAAAAACAATTCAGTATTGCTTGGGTTTTGTTCGGAAAATGTTTTTCCAATTCTGTCAAATATTCAATTTTTGCTAAAATATGATTCATCTTCTGGTGTTCTGTCTGGTATGTGCAAGGTTGATTTGCAAATATTTTTTTTAAATTTGTTGACAGAAAAATCTTTAATTGAAACATCAAAAACATTTTGTACCGAAAACTGCGGTCAAAGCTGAGTTCAAAAGATAGCTTACAAAACCTTGAGTTTACCAGTTTGTTTTACGTCAAAGAGATCAAGAAGCTTTGCTACTTTACCGAAGCCAAAAAGGCTTTAATTCAACTATAAATTAGCTTTACTGTAGCATTGCAATGTTTGGCTTTAGAGTTTGGTGACAGGTTTAACCTGGTTTCTTATTCATCAGATTTTTTAAGCGTGTAATATCAAATGTTTGTTCCATACTTCGAAGTTTCTTTCTTTTCCCTCTTCCCTCCTCCTTCCCTCTCTTCCACTTTCTTGACTAAGTCTGGATTTAGTTGTGTGCACTTTGATAGTTTGGCTGAGGGCTAGTAGCTTGAAATAATCATTGAAATAATCTTTGTGGTATCTTACAGAAACACGTCGGCTACGAGTAATCAAGATGTCAGTATCAAATACTTTCATACTAGCAGTGTTTTGCTGTCATCTCTTGCTTGTTCATGCAAAAGCGCTGAAAGACAGCACAAAGGAAGCTGCTGACGAGAATGATGTCCCTGCTTTTGCCGAAGGAAAATTTACGAGATCCTTGGAGAATGATCCACAATACTGGAAAGGACGTTTTTCTGACATTGTGGGTGAATTAAGCGATCCTCAGTATTGGAAGGGCCGGTTTAGTCATGACCAATACTGGCGAGGTCGTTTCGCAGATACTGGATCTGAAATGGATAAGAGAGAGCCTCAGTATTGGAAGGGCCGATTCAGTAGAGGAGAGGAGGAACAACAGCTGCGGTCTGCAGTCCCCGGACGGTTTGGAAGAAATTTCCAAGGCCGCTTTGGAAGGAATTTCCGAGGCCGTTTTGGGAGAGATTTTCAAGGCCGTTTCGGACGTGAATTACAGGGTCGTTTCGGTCGAGATGAAATACAGGGACGATTTGGTAGAGAGGATCTCCAAGGTCGCTTTGGACGGGAAGACATGCAGGGCCGTTTTGGCAGAGAAGAGGAAGACCAGGGTCGTTTCGGACGTGACTTCATCCAAGGCCGTTTTGGACGAGAAGACCAAGGTCGCTTCGGACGGGAAGATGACCAAGGCCGTTTTGGTCGCGATTCGATCCAGGGCCGATTTGGACGCGAAGAACTTGACCAAGGGCGATTTGGACGTGAAGAACTTGACCAAGGGCGATTTGGACGTGACGAAATTGTTGAGGATGAAGATCAAGGACGATTTGGTCGCGAAGAGGACAGCGATGATCTCCTTGTAAAGTTAGAGAATAAACTGGAGGAAGACCACGATGCCAAACGTGAAGTTGCAAGCAGTCTAGAGGAATCCAAGGATGAAACCTCGGAGTCTTAACAATGGAATTATTTGGTAAGTTTCAGAAATACTAGGATACTTAAAGGAGGGCGATTTAACACGACGCTTAGTGCTTAGCGCGCTACAATTGGGATCGAATGCTCTGAGTTCGAGCTGTGGCCAGGTCATTGTGTTGTCTTCTTGTGCAACTTACGCTCACGGTACCTCTCTCAACCCATGAAAATGAAAAAGAATTAAAAAACACTTCAGGAAACTTAAAAATGAGTATGGAAGGATTAACAGCAGTGGACTGGCATCCTATCTGGGCGGTGGGAGATGGGGGTAACAGGAAATAACAGCGTGGGCTACTCAGCACCTCATACGTGACACTTTTTCAGTTAAATGATTAGATAGCGTGAAAGGCGAAACGTGCACCAAGTTAACACAGTTATTTCGGCCTTAGTTAGGCATCAACATGGTAAAACATCACATCGCTCAACCTCTGCAATCGGAGTGATTTTGGTTGTAGGCTCGTTTTAGTTGTTACGGATTGCCTCACCAAAATCATGTTTCAATTAGTCTTTTGATAGAATATAGGTTCGCGTTAATTGTTTAGCACACAGCAATTCTTTGTAGACCATTGGTCTTGCTTTTGTGGCTGATCACTAAAGAACCAATGAGCATGAAGTACAGCATGAGATGAGCTACCATTTTTTTCAAAATTTTCCTAAGTAGGAAGGCTCACCTTCAGAATTACTTTGGAAAGATTCTTAACGCTTTAACTCCCAGACCAAATTTGTAATTCTCCTTATTGTCAACCATACAATTCTTATAATGTTACTTCAGGGAATTTAATATTGGATCAACTAATTATCCCCAAATTGATATTTTTCTTTATTCTCATCACTTATCTGGTTGATACTATATTGATATTGTAAGGAGAAATTCTGTCTTGGTCACTGATGGGAGTTAAAGGGTTAAAGTGCTTTTGTCCTGAGGGCTGGACATAAATTTTAAAGCTGGGGGCTTAAGTGAACTATTTATTCCCGGCATGTTATTGAATTTTGCTCTCAAACTCTCATAAAAGCTGGTGTATCCTAGCAACATCATGCTGTGTTAAAAGCATCCTAAGGGTCTCTAATTTTTGACAGCTCTTATATCTTGGTTACTGAGTTATCATCAACCAGCTTGCTTCCAACTCCGAAACAATGATGGCACAGTTTTTTTTTTAATTTCGTTTCGTTCTAGCACCAGCTGATTGGTTCACAATGTAAGTCGAAACTTTCGACGCGCTTAGAGATCTTTCGGCAGGTGTGCCAAGATGTCGTTATTTTCTTTTCGATGTTTGAAAATCATTATCTTGAAGTCTTTTTTCACCTCACAATGCCGATTCAGCCTAAGTTATAAAACAATTATATCATGCCTTAAAAAGGTAAGGAGATTTAAACTGACAATCCTGTTGAATTCTATTTGCAGGAATTTGAATAAAATGGCAGAAGAGAGAAAGAGTTCTATAAAACTTTACCACAGCTGCATATAAATAGCAATTGATGTAGAAGAAAGTTATTTCTTGGGTCATATACAGATTAATTGCACTCTCACAGTGACTCCCTCGTTTTCCTTTCATTGTACAAATCACTCTTGTGTGCTTACAGGTTGACGTTTCTTTCACCAAAATCATTCTATAGATGTCAGTTACGTACAAGCTTGTTAATGCTACGTAGTTTTCAAGAGAGTGAAACAAGTTAAGTTTAAGTATATCTAGATTATGAGTGAATTAAAGAGGTCAATAAAATGTGAAAACAAGTGGATGTTTGAAATTGAATGTACGCGTTTCAAAGTTCCTCTGAGGAAAATCGGCACACTCAAGGTTATCACGTGGGATCGTTAATGAAATGAAACCTTAAAAACTCAGATCCGAAGATTTTTTTTGTCAGCAGATTCACCAAATGGTCATTGAAAGATTCTATGGAAATCAGTCAAAACGCCTAATAACTTGAATTGTATGTAATGTTCAGTCCATCTCCCTTACCGCTCTCTCAATCTCGTTCCTGCAGTGATTTTCGGGAACTTTCCACTTAGCCAAAACCACTGGTTTGAAATTGCGGGAAGAATTTGCTTCTTCATTCAGACCCAAGTCCTTGTTTTCTCTTTCGAATGCCAAGATCCAACAGCAATATCCAAGGTGGATGTTTTTGTTTGTGATTCCATTTTATGCCCATCATTATCTTCATGTTTGGCTTAAAAATGTCTGATTGTTCTCCTCTATTTGGAGATATTTTGGCCCTTTTAATTGCTTCTTACTTATATATAACCTTCTTTCACTGAGAGAAGTTTACTCAGCATCGCATTTTTAAATTGGCGGGAAAATGTAGCGCAACGAATAAGGTATCGTATCGTGTAAATGTGAGAGGAGTGAATTTCTCTTCAAACTCGACCCTTTGGTACCTTGCAACTGGAGTACCTCGAAAGTTTTGCCGAGTGTGCGAGACAATTCCGACCAAAGAGCGTCCTTTAGGTTAAAGACCTTTAGGTCAGGAACATAGGAAACCAAGAGAGGGGAGATCAAAAATGGTGAGAAAGGTTCGGGAATGCAATAATCTTTTAATAATCTATCTGCAGCGTTTGGGAAAATTAGTGGGAGACGAAAGACACGGGTGTGGAGGAAGAAAAATGGGGTAAAGGAAGGGGGAGATTTTTACTCCCAGTCTCCCAATTCAAAGAGTTCAAGAGGAAATTCCCAATGACTGTTTTTGGGGTGAGGTTTCAAAAAGAAGAACTGCCACGAGCAAGGCTCACTGATGTCTCAAGTTCAACTGTATAACAACTTAGTAAGAACGTGTCTCCTGTAAATATTTTGAGAACCACTTTGAGAATTTTGTGAAAAATAATAATTTTATTCTATATCTTCATCATCGAGGTCTAGGTCATCCAGGTCTTGAAAAAGTGATTCATCTACCTTTACTTCACCTTAAAATAAAAAAAAAGCAACAAAATTATGAAAATGGAGGAAACATTTGCAGCTAATGGGTTCAATAGAACTGATGGGCTTTGGCCATGTATTACAAAATAACTTTTTTCGGTATCTTGATCATTGATATGAATCCATTGCTAGAAAATTTCAGAGTGAAAAATTGTAGACAACTTACTTTCTAAGAAGGCAGCATCTGAGTCTCTCATTGAGTCATCTTGTTCAAAGAGTTGTCTCCCTAAAGCAAAACACACCAAAAGAAGATTATCCACCAGTCTGGACATGTTTACTTTTGTTTCATGAGTCAACCAGACTTTCACAAAAGTGACACGTGTGTTGAATTTTCACAGACCTCAACAATAATGACATGATATTATATAAATAGGGTTTGGTCTCACAATGGTCTTTAGATACCACCTAAGGTTACCCACAGGTTGCCTTTAAAATTCACTGGTTCCTGTTTATAATCCCAGCTGAAGATGGCACTGTGAGGATTTTATGTCATACCCAGAAATGCAACATAATAACCTATGAATGAAAGTGATCCTCGCAGTGATGTGCACTACTTAGGCAGTAGTGAAAAAAAATTTTCAGGCCTTATTTTCACTACTGCCTAAGTAGTGCACATCACTGCGAGGATCACTTTCATTCATGTCTTTATCCGCAGTTCAAATATATGACTTCCATATATTCTTAACCGCATAATAACCTATCACAGGCAACTTCATTCCCAGGGTGCCAGAAAAAAGACACCCTGCAGGAACTAGGTTTGTGAGTAAAATTTAATGACTGAAAATTAGACAGCTAAAATTAGACACTAACTACCCAACTAATGAAATATAACAATGAGAATGATAAGAGAACATCTTGAGTAAGTTATTTTAATCAGAAAAACTCAATAAACTGCAAAAAAAACTACAAGAGCATTTTATGATTCTAGACAAAAATTCACCAAAATTCTCACAGACCATAATTTTTCAAGAGCTAACTTAGTTAGTCTGTTGTGAAAATGTCTCTAATGTAATCCTAAAGACACCTTACCTGTGAGTTTTCCTTTAAGCATTTCATTTTTATTCTCTTTAGTCTGCATCATTTCCTGTTCAAAAGCTCTTCTCCAGGCCACAAATGTTTCCAGTGTTACTGGGGTCCCTGAGAATTTGTTTTTCTCTGCCTCCTCAGCTTCTTTTTCCTTTCTCAACTTCTCATCTTCTTTTTCATTTTTTAATTTATCGGCGAATGTGTTGAGTTTTTCTTGTGCAGCTGATACTAAAGTGAAAATCATTGCCATCCCTAGGTTTTCTTGTGCCTATATGAGATTAATGATTGCCCATAAATTATAACTGCTTGCAAAACATTTTCTACCTTCATGGGTTTACTTTCAATTTCCCATATCTACTAACTGGTTGTTTTAGTTAAGAGTGGACATAATTTGGAAGCAAAAAATTCAACCAAGGATGGTTACTTTCCAAATTTGAACCACACATTCAAATGCAATAATTGTAGAGTTTACTTGCTCCAAGAGCCATTTGACTCTGAAAAGATCAGTCATCAAGACTTATTACTGCACTTCTTTCTGTGGCAGATCACAAATATGTCAACTCTCCTGATCAGGGAATCTCCCTGGTACTCAATGGATCTTCTAGTTCCCTCATAGAGTTTGCTAAATCAACTGGATAGATGCTATTTCGCATTATCTTTGTAGGCAAAAGTGCATCACCTCTTGTTCTAAGTACTCTCTAAGTCCCTCTGTATCTGAATTATCCATCCCTTCAAACAATGGCACTTCAATAATAGGGGGCTCATCTGGATATGTGTTTACATAAGTGAACTGTAAAGTGGCACAAACTGAAACAAGAACATGTTGAGTAGTTACTGCTTTACTTACCACATATTTAAGTGTATTTAAGTGTCAGTTTCAATAATCCAGGTAATGTGTAGTTCTAGTAACTATCCATACTAATCACATTAAAGATCAGCCAAAATTACAAAGGTTGGGCCAAGTTTTTCAAAGAATTACATGGAAAGCTAAAATGGATTTTCCAAAGAGGCCAGGAGCTCAAAGCAGAAAATTAACTTTAGTTAGGACATGGAAATTTTCTAAGGTTTCTAACAAAATGAATAAAATAAGATGAATAGAATTTGCAACAAACTCAAACCAGTACATCACTTCTGCTGCTGAAAAGAGAAGTGTACCTGTATCATATGGAACACATTTTTACAAGCCAGATTAATTTTGTTTTGGTTTTCTTTCCAATATTCACTAATTGGCAACTCCATGACAGCAGTCACACTGCCAAAGTATTAAATTATTTGTCAAGCACAGTAATGCTTCTCCAGGGATTCAATTTTGTTACAATATGATTACCTCTACAGTCCTCATCTTCTGGTTTTTCAGGTTCACTAGCAATTGAAACTTGAAAACAACATGGATCACTTTCAATCTCTAAGAGAGGAAGTAAAAGAATGTAATGTTCATCTGGTTATTATAATTTCAGAATACATCCTCATTAAACTCCTAAGATCTGATTGTTGATTCTCCCCTCTAGCTGCTACACATTTCCTTGTAAATTAGTTATGAGAACTTGGTGCTAGATCAAGATAGCAGCTTCTACCTGATGAGTTTGAATATTCTCATAACCTGTTTGCTGAATAATGTATGGATATCTAGGGAGAAGTTTCATGTTAATCACCTTTTAGAGTTAAAAGGTTAAACACTCTGACTTAATGGATCATGATATGTACTGTATATACATTAGAGAAAAACAAGAAATACAATAATAAATTCAAATCAACATCAGTATCAGAGCAACTGCGCACCTACCCCTCCCCTAAACTAACATTAACCCTATCTTGTCATCAGTTGGCTATTATTGAGGTAGGAGAGGGGTAGGTCTGCAATTGCTCTGATACTGACAGTGATCCAAAAACTCTTCCTTTTTTAAACAGGAGTGACCAAAGAGGAAATTCTCAAAACCAGATTTATTTATCTGTAAGAAGAGAGGTGACGAGAAGTAATATGATGGTCAACTAAGGGATATTGTTTGATTTAACTGCTGAAATAATAAGAGATGGGGACAGAACTTTATTTGGGTTCACTTCTCGTAATTTAAGAGGGCTGGCCTTTCTCTTTGAAAGAGAACTGCATGTATTTAAAGGAAATTTTTCTTAATCCGCGATGTGTATTTTCAAGTCTTTTGTCTCTAAGATCCCACTTAAAGATTGATGAGTATGCAAAAATCCTAGCACAGAAATATAAGAAAAATGGGAGAATCCGTACCAATCATGTAATCGAAAAAATCGGATGAACAGATAATCAGAACATAAATCTCTTATTTTTGCCAGACGAATTCTTCGATTGCGCACTAAACTCATTTTGGTAAGGATATCTTACTTACGAGTAAATTCTTCCGGGTATATGGAACTTAGAGCTTCAAGTTCCAGATCTTGTTCTTCTTTGTGGTCTGTCATGACTGGAAAACCTCAGAATTCTCAGTTCTCCGAAATAATTAAAAACTAAATAATAAGTCGTTCACATGTTTCAGACTTGGAAAAAATTCATAGTTCATCCGCCATTTTGGATTTTTTTGGCGACATGTGCAAGCCTCGTTTTAAAGTCTTTAGGAATTTTCTACAGGGGAGGTATTCTAAAAGCGCCCTTCAGATCGTTAATCCCTCGCCCATTACTTCCTCCAGGGTCAGTTTGACTGTAACTAAATCTTAAAAGTCAAACTCTAAATAAGTTTAGGTATTTTTTTCCCCAATTTTGTACCTTAATGTATCAAAAGGTGTCAGCATTGGCATCGAGGTTACTGTTCTTTCCCCCACACAGTAAGGTCTTGTTATAACTCTCCCATAATGCACTGCAGGGATTCTTGTCCTTGCATATGGCGATTTTTGTCATGACGGTGGAACTTCGACGAAAAAACTAGCTGAAATTTCCCTCTTAAAATGGCAGAAAATGAAGAAGGTAACCACCAGATTAACGTTAAATAATTTCAGTTTGTAGTAAGCTAAGTCATATTTGCATTTGTTTCAGGAAACAAGCGAAAAAGTGACGAGGAACTGGATGTCAGCGAGATTGCTCCAAAACGAGTAAGCACGCCTTCTGTCCCTTGTTTTCCGTTTTATAGCGAAACTGCGTATTAAACAAAGAATAAATGCAAAAATAGTTTTAAAAGAACGAAATTCTTTACAGGCGCGGCTAGATGTGCAGGATCTAAAGGACCTGTCGAAAGAAGACATTTTGGAAAGGTGAGTGTCCAAGTGACAGCTGAATTCAGTTAGTAATGCATGATGAAGCTTTGAAATACGGAACTGATGATCGGTGCTAATTGCACTTAATTTCTTACTTAAACTTCTGCATATACATAGCATCCAATTAATAGAAAACTGTACATCTATTCTAGCCATTTTTGAGAAGAAATCTGCACACTTTCCTTGTGCACTAATTCGTCCTGATTGCGGCGGATAAAATGCGAAGAGCAATCACAACTTCTTTATCTATATTTAGGAGATCAATTTATGTTATCTTGTTGCTCTTATATAAAGCATTTGATCGATTTAATGAACGATAAACGAATGTTAGGATACACCTGTGATTACAATTTCCCTCTTACGTAGATTTCAAAGAAATAACTCATTTTCCTTTTACTTTTATTAGATCTAAACTATGCGTTGCAAAACTTTGCCTTCCCTTAGCTAAACCGTTCGATTTATACCCCATTTTCACCAAAGTTAAACATTTCTTAAAGCTGTTTTGTAAACACTGTTGAAAATAGTGGCAGCTTAAACTGATATTAGTGGACGTCAAATTAAGTAAAATTCAAAGTAAAAGTTAGAGACTCCTTGAAACTCAGTTTTCCTGGCCTCTGTTTCTTATTTTCATTCAGTGAAATCCGTTTAGCTTAGCATGTTTTGCCAGAGAAAATGGGGTAAAAAGGTAAACAAGTTCATGTACTCTTGAGGTGTAAAAAAACATTGTTTTTGTTCACAATTTAATTATTCCAAACATTTTGTTGAAAGTACAAAAGGCACATCCTTACATCTCAACTTGAAAGCTTATGCTGATTTATTTTCAGCAAATATTTTTCTTTTGAACAGTCTTTGTTGCCAATTTATATGAAGCCTAACTCAGTTGGACTTTCATTGTGTGAACCAAGCATTTGAAGTCAATGGCAAGAGATCTCTTACGTTTATTAGTATTTTGATCACCACATTGGTTGATTACTTACAGTCAGTCTGTCTCACTCAAGTTTCCTCATTGTACTTCGTAGGGGAATGTAGTTTTGTGCAGAGGTGAACATTTTGAACAGGAAATTGCTTTTGAAAGAATGGAATTAGTTTTGAAATTGAGACACAACACATGGTTTGGTACATTGTCACCAAGAATGAAATGACATTCAAGTGAAAGCATTACAATATCTACAGAATTACCAATATTTTAAGGGAAACAACTAAATATTACATACTTGTTGACTAAATGGAAGGACAGGATAAGAAATATTTAGCTTGAGGTCTGTACATCTTGGCTGAAAGCCAAATATTTTCCCATCCAGTTTGACCTAATCAGTTAATGATCAATTAATCATACACCTACTACTCATTCTCTTTCTTTTATTCCTGTGTCTGATTTCTATTTATGAACTACTGGTAGAGTGGTGTGGCTTTTTTCTTTCCTAGTTGCACCATTGTGTTTGGCTTCTATATGACACTTTTTCATTGAAGTTTCTCTATGAATGCATTTCAGTAGAATAGCTCATTTCTGATATCTGAAGATTCAGCATCACAAAATAATGTTCACTACAAGGCTTTAAACCTCAAACCCTCTGGTTGATATCTCGGTGCTTGGTGATGTTAAATATTGTTCAACTCTGAATTTTAAGAGTAAGAGTAAACTGAAAAGTGTTGATGGTAGTAAAGGAAAAAAAGATTTTTTGAGTCGAGTAATAACAATTTGATGTAAATTATGAGACACCTTCCTTGATAGTAATCTGTGTCAAGAGTTTCCTGGTGAAAACATGTTAAGTATACTTTTCAGTTGAAGATAACAAGGCAATGAGTAACCTTTTCTAATGAAGTTTTGCAAGCAATTTTATTTACAGTTATATTTTGTCTTCAGGGTGAAGGAGTTGGATGATTATGTTGATGAGCTGGAAAAGAAGCAAAATGGAGAACAAGCAAGTAGTAAGTGTTGTTTTTCTCTTTAATTTGAATGTTATCAAAATAGGGGAAAGTAAAGGAAACCAAAGGAAACTGAGTCATATCATGTTGAGTTTGTGTTTACCATTCATTCTGCTCAGTAGACAGTGCATATTGCATAAGGGCTTAAATTTCTTTACGCCTTTTAGTCCATGTGTATTAAGCAACCTGTTGCTTTGTACTTTTTTTTTGTCAAAAGGGGCTTTTTCATTGACTATGTGAGCTCCACACCCTAGATCTCAGACTACCCTCTGAAATACCAGAGAAAATGGCTGCCACAGTGAACACACAGACCACTGCCAAAATGATTTAAACTTCACAAAGTTGCATGTTAAATAATATACTTTCCCCTTGTCAAATTTTATTTCAACTTGAGCATCAGGCTCTCTCAAAAAAATTCTAAAGCTAGAGAACTGATTCAACTTCATGATGTACAGTGAGTCATTAGCAAGGGTGCCTTCAGCTTTGAAAGTATTTATCAGTATGATGACTCTTTTTTGCACTCCTTTTCCATCATAATCACGTAAAAAGCTTTTCCTCAAATACAACACTAAAAAACAGGTCACAAATTTCTCCTCAACAAAAGGAATCCTAAACTTTCTATAACGGGTCAATTTTGAATTTGCCAGCCATTGCCACATTGTGACATGTCACAAGGCATAGCAATTTTTTCTTTTTTGCGAGACAAGAGCAAGGACAAACCAATTTTTTCGCCTAATTGAAAAATTTCACTTTTAACATATTCATATGCATATTTGTTCTTTGATTTGGCAAACTTTTGCTCCAAGCGAGTTATAAGGGAGCAAACTTTGCAGAGGAGATTGTTTTGGTCTTCTGCAGGCGAGTCTGCAGGATGTAAATATTTCCCCAGAGTCATGAAGCAGTACTTTGGGATTGTTTTTTTGAAGCCTTCAACTCCAGTAAACTTTTTAGAATCCCAGTACATTGCCAGCTGAGGAAGTTCGTGGATTCCAATGAGAATGTTCAGCCCAAGATAGGCTGAAATTTCTGCTCGGGTTGTTGTGAACATTTGATCCCCTTTCCAATGAGCTTATGCAACTGTTTATTGGACAATTTCATCAATGTAAGCATCGTCGATAAGAAATCTTTGGCAGCTGCATTTTTTTCCGAGATCTCTGGTTGGGCCATGATGAATGGAGAATTGCTTAACATTAATCTGTTGCAATGTGCTAGACCATTGAAGAGCATTTGGTTGGCTTTCTTCAGTGGCAGATTCTTCATTGCTACTTTCGTCACTTTCTTCTTCTTCGTCACTAGCGTATAGCTCAACATCAGAATCGCTTCCCCTTTCTTGTGACCATAGGTTGAAAAAGTCTTTCCTGTCATCATCCACATTGCGAAGTAAGTTTTGTTCTTGCCGTGCTTGATGAGCTTGTTGCATTTTTTCAATTCCTTTGATGGACTTCTTGCTCTTCATCAGATGACAATTGACTTTCATCAATTCTTCCAGAAGCCATGTCTAAGACCAAAACGTGTTTTTGAAAAACTTGTGAAAAATCACACAGTGAATGTGGAATAGTGAGTTTGGTCCCAAATGAAAGCCTGAACTCTGGATTCAATATCTTTACAATAATCCTCCTTGCTTTCTGCTATGCATTTCTTTAATGTTAGTTCCAAAAATTTGGTGTTGGATCCAATAAAAATCTTGCTGTTGGTGTTTTTCTTCATTCCCATTACTTTCTGCTAGATATTTATTGTTATTGAAGGGAGAAATTGTGTCTTGTTTCTTCCTGGGTTATGAGATCCAAGGCCTAGCCCTGGTCAGGGTCCTTGTGAAGTGGTTCTGAGCTCCATGAAGACACTTAATCAGAATCATGTCAAAATGTATAGTTGCTTTCACTTAATTATGACAGCTAATGTACTAGTATTTTTAACAAGATATTTTAATTTTATCAACTGAGTTGATAATGTAAATTAGCCACTGTGAAGAGTTTCTGAGCTGACGTTTCAAGTGTTAGACCTTTGTCAAAGTGAATGAGTATTTTTGGTGACAGTTTATCATTTTCTTATTTAAAGAAGAACTTGCTGGGCTCTTGGAGACAGGAGAGAAGCTTAAACAACAGCAGCAAGAATCCACAAGGCGTGAGAATGTGTTAGTGATGAGGCTGGCCACAAAGGAACAAGAAATGCAAGACCTACTGGTGAGGACTACAGAAAACAAGGCTTCATTCATAATGCACTGTACAACCACCGCTTGTATGGGGTAGTTTTATTGCACATTCAAAAGAGACACTGCGTAAACTCATGGTCAAGTGTCTGACTGGGATGGAGTGGTACGGGAGGGACACAACCTTCAGTGGTAACAGACAATTGTCATTTGTTGATCCATAGCAACCAGAGAGCAGTTAAGAACTGTCCTGGAACATTTGTGAAGACTTGCATGTATTCTTCACATTCGATGAACGGTTTCGATAAACTCAAGGAACTGAATTATAAACACTACCAAAAAAGCATCCATAAACATTAAGGTACAAGCAGTATAATTATATTTTTTTTTATCAGAGGAACAATTTAGACATTTGATCAGTTACTGATATACATGTACTTGGATTGCTTGCACCTTATATTTGGTAACTACATGTACATGTACATGTATACTTAAACCTGTCTACTAAGGCCACCTTGTTCATGAGGGCAGGCTCTATCACAGTGCTTCAGTAATGCATGCTTGTTAGTCTGAGTGAAAACTTGGTATTATGGCAGTTGTTGAAACAGCCAGCTTGTTCTGCCCTTAGGTGACTGTTGTACAGAGGCTAGATTATAAAACCCAAATTGAGTTTATTGCAAGGAAGAAAGAAAAATTCTAACTCATGGTGTTTGTCGTTGAGAGGCTTACAAACATCAAGTTACCGCGGTTTTTTGGTATGCTGAAAATGGTGGCAGTGAACAATACAAGACTCTGTCAAAGCTGGTGAGAAGTGTGCTTGGTCCCCACAAAATTATGAACTAAAAAAATAGACGAGGCAGCACATTTGAAATTTCAAAATCATATCTACATAAGTTGTAAACTGCGGCCCAATAGCCAAGTGCTTATACAATTTTGTAAGGGGTTTTAGAAGGGCTCATAAATGGGGGGGCTTACATCTGAGGATGCTTTTAACCCAAACAGAAAAAGGGCTTCAAAATAAGCTATAGCATTGCTGATCAAAATATGTTTTGCTGGTTTTCAAGTAAGTTTCAAAACACCATAAAAAAAATTGAATTCATTTAAAAACTAACAACTCGAAACAATCTGGAACATAACAAAATGGCAGTTCAGACCTTTCCCTTGAATGTCATCTGTATTCTCCTGCCATAAAAATTTACAGCAGAGTTTGAACTTACAATGTATTTGGGTTTTATCTCTAGAATGGGAATTCTCATAAGAAAAATGATTGACTTCTCATTGTTACTGCAAAGTGTATTTTATTAGAGGAATCATTCTCAATTATGAACCAGAGTTTCTTTTGTTCTGCTCATTTAATTTTAAGCACACTCAAAGTTCATCACACCATTAGCACTGTTTCAGTGATCCAATGACTCTTGATCTTGGTTAAGTCTCGCTCATTTTCTAATCTACATGTAAGGCCTGCAAACACTTCCACTTTGTCTTAAGAAGGTTTTTACTCATGTAAGTACTTGTATGTGGTTTGGATAAAGTACAGCGCATGTGCACAGGTCACAAATGGATACTCTACACACTTTTTGTTGGTCTGAACAAAATTGTGTACAATGTTCGTTCCAATTTATCAGATGATACCAAAGTTTTAAAAGATGCAGATTGTGTAGCGCAGTTAGACTATTTCAGGACCCCTCATTTATGATTAAGTAGGGCATTTGATATTCCTTTAACCTTTTAACTCCCAGAAGTGTTCAACATATAACTTCTCCCCTCAATTTCCATATATTTTCCAGCAAACAGGTAACGAGAAGACTAACACATCAGATACAACTTATCTTGATCTGACGAGGAAATATGTAACAGCTAGAGAGGAAAATTGACAGTCAGAACTTGGGAGTCAAAGGGTTAAACCCTGCTCCTAATGATCTTAACCACCATGCATCCTTTTCTACAAAACATTCCCTTCAGGAAAAAGTTTTTCTTTAGTGGTTAGGTTTATAGGAGATTGATGGGAACAACATTTTAGGCTTTCTTTCTTTTGCGTGTAGGACATTATATTCAATACTAACACTACTTGAAGCACCCAGTTACAAAGGAGAGAGTATGAAAGATAATAGAGTAAAAAATGAGTTAGAGCTTAGAATTGTCATGGTAGGTTAGTATCATTGTTGCATCCTTGTAGTAATCTACTACTTTGTTCAGTGCTTGAAAAGCGAGGGCAGATGGAAAGGTAGTCACATCACAGTGTACTAGTTACTCGTGCAGGTTCAAAGTGAAAAGTGGAAGGCGGGCAACGAGGCAAACATTTGTTATTTGTTATCCGCAGACGCAAATCCACGATTTAAAACAAGCTCAAAATCCATCCTCGATCCAGCTTCGCTCCACCCTACTTGATCCCGCGGTTAATTTGTTGTTTCAACGAATGAAAACGGACTTGGACTCTGAAAAAGAGAAACTGGAACAAGCTCAGAACGACCTGAATGCGTGGAAGTTTACCCCTGACAGGTGATGGGAAATTCCTTTGCTTAACTTTTGAATGTAGCCTCTGTAAAGATCCGACTATTTCAGCGGTGGTTGAAAAGTATTGGCGACCAACCTTGCTGTCATAGAGACGGTCATTTAATCCAAAAGCTGTGGGGCCGTACAATGTTTTTAACTTTCTGGAGAACAAGTACCTTTTCGGCAAGACCTTGTTGTGGTCTTAAAATTTCGTTGGCGTCTGCGACCATACAACAGTGCTCATTTAAAAACTTAGTACAAGTTCTTCGCAAATCCATCTGTGCCGTGCTCGTTGTGATCGTGGAAAACTTTATCGCATTGCACACTACCATTTTCATACAGTGAATAGTTTAGAATCGGCATGTAGATAAGAGAAACCCACGTAACGTTATTGAAAATGTTTTGTGACACCAACAAAGTAAGACCGAGATGGAGAGGTCGTTTGAGCATTAAATGTAACAAATATATCAAATTGTAGGTAATTAAGAACGATTAGACTGTAAAAGGTCATGGAAATTCTGGAATTTTAAAACCCCGATAGAGTGCGAACCCTGTGTGCAAGTTCCTGAGCGAACATTGAACTTCGCGAACATCCATTGTCATGAGGCATGAGGTTTTCGGCAGTTATGTCTCTCCACATCTGTCTGTGTTGGTATCATTATGCTCTCATATTGAAAATAATACCTGTTCTTCCGACTGCTTTGAAGGCAGCGCGGTGTACAAATTATTTCAATTTCACATTTTCGGCTGTCATATTTCTGATACTTTGAACTGTTTTTTTTTTTTTTTTTGTAGTGTCACGGGAAAGAAACTGATGGCAAAATGCCGCATGCTGATTCAGGAAAACCAGGAGCTTGGTAGCAAGTTATCTCAGGGAAGAGTGGCGCAACTGGAAGCTGAACTTGCTCTTCAGAAGAAATACAGCGACGAGTTAAAAGGCAGTCAGGATGGTGAGTGCGAAAATGAGCTGATTATTCATCACTATTCCCGAATTTCCCTATACTGTGGTGTCGTTTAGATTGAGAGGAGGTGCCGCAAAGGGCAGCGTCTTATAGTGTGGTGGCATTCGTCACGAAGTGTCACGATTGAATGCTTTCTTGAGTAACTGCTCATTAAACGGTGTTTCTTCTTGTGATGTGGTAAAAAAAATCTCCTTGTTCTCCCATTTTAGAGTTGAATGACTTCGTCATCCAGTTAGATGAGGAAGTTGAAGGCATGCAGTCAACCATCTTAACACTTCAGCATCAATTAAAAGACTGCAAACAGCTATTATCTCAATCACAGGAGAACGTGAAGACTTACGAAGATAAACTAAAGACCTCAGAAAAGTTGCTCGCTGAAATGCGACAGCAAAACTCGCCAGTCAGCGTCAAGTTAGAGGACCAAGATGAGCATGTGCAAGCGCAGGCGCAAACGCAAGGGCAAACGCAGTCATCGCAGGCGCATTCTTGGACCGATAGCGCTGAATGTGCGACAGGCGATACAACATCCCCGGTTGCCGCGAAAAGCGAAGAAAGCGAAGAAAGGATACTGCTTAGCGCATCAGTAACTGTCCCGGCTATGAAACCCGCGAGCGTTCCCTCGGCGTTTTCTATCAGCCAGTTATTGGCAACTGACTCGAACCCTGGGAAGGAGAATAAAACCGAGCATGCGCAAGACAATTTAGAGAACGGCGGGAGTAACCATGAAAGCTCGCCATCTGAACCTATTGACATGGGCGAGTCCCCTCTTGTCGCGGCAATGGGAGTGGTGGAAAGAATTGGGAGTGAGCCAAACACTTTCAATGGGGAGGTGACGGGTTAAATTGTGCTTTCCTATCCCGTATTACCCTCCATTAGTGTAAGTTTTAGCCCCACCCCTACCCCACCCCGACATTAGTAGACAGTCATCGTTCATCTTCTGATGTGCATAAAGGCGCATGAGAAGCAGGTCTTTCTTATAGGACGTTTTGATGTCGTAAATTATTAATAAATGTCTTCTTTTTTGCATCACCTGTTTTCTGTCGAGTACTGTATATGGAGATTCGGACAGCTAAATCTTCATGGAAAATCTAGAAAGTCGTAGAGTTCCACTATATTATTTCCAGCATAGAAAAATCATTATTTTAGTATGGATCGTGGGAAGTCAAGGGAATGGTGGAAAGTGTTACTTCTGTGTAATCTAAGGATAAAAAAGCAAGGAGAACATGATCGAACGACCTTCGCACAATTTTGAATCAAACTTCAAAAACGTAATGTACTTAAAACATCAAGAAAGCCGTACGAAAGGACATGGTAATCCATGAGAAATGCAGAACAAAGTCACCTAGCTTTACCCTCTAGCTAGCTGTAACACTTGCTAGCTGATGAGCCGATGCAAAGTCGAAGGGGATTTAGAGGGTTTGAAAGGACGTTTAGCGCACGAAGAGCCCTTCCTTAAGGGTGTGTAAAACTACCAAGCACGATCATTGGTAATAGTGAGCACAATATTTTCAACAGAATTCATACCGGCGCAGTTTAAGCATTACACAGTGGCCTTTGCTTTGGGCCATTCTTCCGCATGCGATAAAAGGGTGTTTCCTCGGTTGGAGGAGTAAGGCGATGACCTGCAGAGAAGACCATCAATACCAACTACTTTCGCATTAGTCCTTGGGCTAAAAATTTCCACATGGTGCAAGAAGAATTGCATATTCCTGTGAACAAAATTAAGTCTCGAGGAACCTTCAAATGTTGTTCAATCAAACTTCCAACGGAGAATGCTAAAAAAATTTAGAAGTCCTGTTGAAGTCCCTTTGAGGGGTGATTTTGTTAATTTTCACTAATGAACACAAATCTCTACTTAATCGTGACAACGCGTAATCACGAAAACTACATGCATTCATGATATCACACAAACATTATTTCTGTACTTAAAGTAATGTATCTATCAACACTTTAAGAAAAAGGTCAGGAAAAGAAGAGGAAAGAAATATATGTTATAAACATGCCTCCTTCCCCGGAACTACCCAGGGAGGCTTTTGTTCTCACTTGCATTACATCTCACCCTTTTTACCACGCCTTAATCTTACGATCTATTAATTATACCCTATTAATTATAACCGTGCGGGTGGCCTTTAATTTCCTGAGGATCCTGTAAAGAACGGTTGAATTCAGATGTGAAGAACGAATGATTTGCTTTACCTTCCTACAAAATGTCGAAGGATTCTCGAAAGGGAGTCGTGTAAACTGAGTTAAATGTTTATGCAACTTCTCGAGTTTTTTTTTTCGATCGGCTTAATGTATTTTCAATCTCGTTTATCTTGATCATCCAACCCACCGCTTGAGCACAGGCGGCCCAAGCTCACGTCTCGAGAAAAAGCCAACGATGAATTCATGAACGCGTCACGCGTTGTGTGACTCGGTGTTAAGTTACGGGAGGAACCGTTGAAAATTTGAACACGTTATAAGGCATAGTATGGGGAACGACATATGGTCGATTTACAACGATAAATATTTCGAAATCTGAATATTTTACACGTAAAATCAATAAAAACTTGCTCATGCCCTGTGTATCCGTCGTAGTTTCTAGCGATTTCTGCTGTTTTAAGCTTGCTTTACCATCACTGTTATCCATGTCAAAAGACGAAGTCAAGGCTGCTCACTTCGCGTGACGCGTTCATGAATTCATCGTTGGCTTTTTCTCGAGACGTGAGCTTGGGCCGCCTGTGCTTGAGTGGCATTTCCTTGAATTTGTCTCCGACTCTAACGCCCTATTGTATGGTTTCAATAGGTGGAAAAACTGCATTTTAGGTGGAAAATAAGAATCAGTTCGTCAACGTGGGAGGCTAAAATATATGCCAAGTAATGAGGTTCATGCTGTTTTGGGAACACAACGACACCCCCTTCGTCGTAATAGTTTTTTTAACGTCCCGGAAATGGATAAGATTCACCATTTTAGAAGTAGCGGGCGTCTATTCCTCTCCTTTTCCGCTTCTGTAGATACAAAGCGTGTTTGAGGGGAAGATTTTAGGAGCTCGTCTCTTACAGACAGAGATAAAGCGGTTTGTTTAAGAAGAATGTAAGGGAAACTTAGTCTTGTTAGAGTGGGTTTCTTGTGTTCATATTGCTTTTGTTGGCTGTTCTTCAGCGGTGATGATATTCAACGAGTCGTCCAACCGGAAACCGGTTTGTTTTTGTGTTCTCATCAAAAGACAAAGAGGTTTTGTTGAGTGACTATTGTCACAATTCAAAACAGTCTTTGCGATTAAATCCTTGTGAGTTCAGTTGAGTTCACTGTTACCGGTCCATGCGTCCGAAACACGATCAAACACTAGAGTGATCAGGAAAAAAATGATATCCTTCTTAGTTTTACCTCAACAGGAAAATCTGATATAAGCCTGACAGGGCCAGTACCGGCGCTTGGTAAAAGTCGTATGGCGTTGTAAATCGAAAGAAGGAAAGAAAGAAAGAGAAATTCAAGCACATGGTAAAGAAGATGACGATCAGACTAGTCTTTCATTGGGTTACCAGAATAATTGAGAATGTTCTAGCACCGGTAAGTACGTTTTACGTTATAATATTGAACGACGCGCGATAGAAACCGATTGCAGTATAAATCGTCTATTGATCAAACGCTTGGTAAAAGTCATCATCGCATGGTAGCAATCGTGTAACATTTCGTGAAACAGTTGAATAAGTCTGATTTTCTCGACCATGTTGAGGTGAAAATGATTCTGTCTCCAGCAAGGTTGATCGGCCAGTTACTTTAAAACCTTGAGGAAAGATGATGGAAATTGAATTAAAATTTTATCATATTTAATTACGAGATTCAAGTGAATAATCATATATTAATAAACTTTCTAATATCGGAGTTTCCGTTGTTTTGACTGAGAAATTTTCTTTGAATCGCTTGATAATCGCGGTAATCATTCGCCATTGTTGAATATTGTGCCAATGTAAAAAGCGCTTCCGGTAAGGCGGTCTTAGTAACACTGCAACGCTATTGTAATGAAAAGAATGCGGTTTTTTATTGAACGCCACGGAAGGATCTGCTCAAACAATCTTTGAATTGAACATTTTTCGTCTTTATTCACAAATGGTTTAGGGTCAAGTCCATTTTTCTAAAAGGGGGAGTGTGGATGTCTCCGAAATGTTTCTCTGAGTCCATATGGTGGTTCAACCGGTAACGTAGATAAGTTTGGAAATCTGATCAAGACGTTTTTCTAAGGGGTTTTCCCCAGTTGAAACAACCAGAAGGAGCCGACTAAAACTCTTTATGCAATTTATCTACTCCATACCATAAGAAACGAATCAGTCTAATTTCAGCGAGTATTAACAAAGTACTGTGAAACTCATAAAACCGCGAACACCAGAAAGTTTTTAAAATTTATTGAGCTCTTAGCGGAAAGCCACTTGGGCGTGAGAAAACTTAATCGCAAACAGCTACAGAAATTAATCTGTGGTTTTGAGGTTTGCTCTTTGTCCTGAACTTTACTGTGGTTTGACAGTAGACAACCGAGTCCTGTCAAAATCAAATCAAAGTGTCACGGTTTTACGAGTTTCTAAGTAGTACAAATCGAATTTCATCGAGACGTTTTCGAAGATCCCGACAAAAGTAGAAAGCGATTTTGAGAAAAACAGATCTTACTTTTGTGCTTTTGTCAGATGCCAAAGTAACGCTATTGAAGCGTGTGGAGTTGCCCTGCGACCGGGAAATATTGACACCACAAACAATCCGCTAGATAGTGAAGGACAGGGTCCAGTTGTATAAAGGGCGGATAACGCTTTCCAACGGATAAATCCTTATCCGGCGGATAAGTAATAGCAAAACATGTAGCGTTATCCACCGGATAGGGTTTTCTCCAGCTGATAATGTTATCCAACCTTCGAACAAGTCATCTGGTCATCTGGCTTCGTCATGCGTCAGCCAGCTTGCTGCTTTTAAAAATGTTGTGACAAAAACAAATAACAGACAATTTTTCGTTTAATTTTACCTGATCAAAGATCTTCCGATGAATCGGGAGAGGTCTCTGAGACAAACCCTAAATGCTGTGTAATTACAAAAACTTTGCGATCGCGGAACGTCGACTACGAAAAGACTGCGTGCATATATTCACAGTCGTAAATACATTTTACTTACAGCACTTTTCACATTGAGTGTCGAAAAATCAAAACTAAAATAATCCCAGCGACCAATAGGAACAAAGGTTTATATTATCATTAGCCAATGAGAACTCAAAGCGAAACAAGCAAACTGCTAAAAGCGCGAGAAAACGCGAATGATAAAGTCGCATTTTTTTCAGTTTTGCATTGATTGGTAAAAAAAATCTTGAGAGGATGGCGCAACTGTTGAGACAAAACGTCGACAAAATGGTGGAGTTGATACCTTACCATTTGATATTTTAAAAAGAATTACTAAGGCTGTTGAATTCCGCTCTGAAGAAATGAATTCCTTTTGATCCAAGCCAAGTTGCAGTTTGCTTGCTGATGTTTTAAGAAATGCGACGAAGAAGTCAAATCTTGCATTTTATGCTGACACCAAAATAACCAACTAAATATTTGTATGTGTTATTATAATTTTTGTTTTGTAGGTTGCCGTAACAGCGATTGCTGTCCTTGTTTTTCTGCGCACTTTCTACAAATACAGAGATGGTATTCAATATTATTACCTGTATGCTATGTTAGGGGTAAGTGAAGTAACTCTCAAGATCTGAATAGTAATTCTCTTTTCTATTTGTCAATCATTTCCCTGTCCATCAGTGTTATATCAAGATAAATCCTTGTCATTAATAGGACTGGGTGTTTATTCTCACCTCCTGTTCGCTGGGTAATTTATAGAGCGCTATTCGATGGAGTGTCGAAAAACAAAATCAAAATAATAATTTAATAATAATAATTTTATTATAATAATATAATAAAATAAATAAATAAATAAATAACGGTCAATCAGAAGAAAGGAAAATACTTTTAAGAGCCAACCTAGACATGATTGGTTTTATTTTTGGCATCTGATTGGTTTAGAGAGTGGCGCGAGTTTTCTAGACCAATCACAGAGCGAAGTAAAGCAAACCCAATGCAATCTCGAATGACTTTCGAAATTGAATTGAAAGTGACTGGTTACATTGATAAGATCTTGACTGTCATATTTTAAGGAAACTTTTCTTACCTTTTTATCGAATTGTTAGGACAGTTTGTGTTGGTCACGTGGTACAGCCTCGGTTCTCTACGTCGGCTGTTCCCTGATACTCCTTCCAATGTGTCGCAATATGTTGTCCTTGATCAGGAATTTCAATAAGGTGAGGCTACAAGGTCAGCTTTTCTTTGTTGAGAATCTTTATCGCATTTTCAAAGGACTGTACTGTACTCCGTCTATAGAATCAAGTGATCATAAGCGATTGCGAAAAAAAAACTATTCTAAAAACAATCCGCCATAATAACACTACCAAAATGGTTGCGCTGTAAAACTTACTTGCTTACTAATAAACTTCCCGAAATGCGACTCATATACGCCACCTGCTCGCTAACTAACCAATTTAAAAATATCTTAGGCGCGCTCACTGATTGCGGTATTTCGCTTGTCTTCCTAACATCATGAGAGAATTGCCCTGAATAAACAATTGGTATTTACTCTAGAGGATATTTTCTTTATCAAATGTCGAGTTCCGAGTAAAACCCCATGATTTTTATAAACGCTCCAGATATGGCTATCGACTATATTGGTTGAAACCCTTACAACGACATCCCTTTACGAGCAGGGATAGATAGATGGCAAATTGAGACTTAAGAATTTCCCAACATGTTTGACTCTCACAGAGTTCTTGAGTTATGACTGTGATTAAAATGTTAGACAATTAACTAAGATTACACATATTTCACAACTTACATAGAATAGTAATGCTAAGTCATCAAAGCAACAGTTACGACAACTGTTAAGGATTACCTTGAATAAGAAGCCAGCTTTCCAACGTATGTTTTTTATTTGCACTTCAGAGTATAACCCGTTCGTTTGGACGCCTATTAGACAGAAGCATCTGGTTTCACAAGGCATGTGCAGCTGTGATCATCTTGTCAGCTGGTGGGTCACTCAGATAAGACTATAACCCTTTTCCCTTGTCTACATCACCTCTCGTCAAATTTCCGAAATACAAGTAAAAAACAATTGCACGATTGGCATTTTTTTTGTCTCCTTGCTGAATTTTTATTTTTACTTTCTCTCTCCTCAGGAATTCATATCGGAGCCCACATTTTAAATGCCAAGAGATTTTCTGCAAACTACAGTGATGAATTCAAGGATTTAAACTTTGCCTCCTATCCAAATCAGGTAAACACTGAACCACAATTGACATTTTAACTTTGGTTTTACGATTAAATTTTCCTTACCGCCACTTCGTGGCAACTTAACAGGCAGTTTTTTTTGTGTGACTCAGATTTGCCATTTTATTACTTTGCCTATTAATATTTAGGATCCACTGAAAATGTACCTTACCTCAGGTAAGAAACACGATATTTTTTCACGTTTGCCCTTTTAAAATTTCGATCCAACGTACCTCTTGATTAACGATCTTAGCCGATATTCTTTTTTTTAGTCAGTGGAACAACTGGAATATTGATGTCTCTCGTCTTATTCGTTATGGTACGTCCAATGTTGCTATCGGATAATTTGTGATGTCTATGCATCATAGATCACGAACTTCCTCTTTACGTCTTAGATAGCCTGTATTACTATTGCTATCTGTTTCGCTTATTGGAGTTTTAGGTTAAAGAAGTGTATACTGCATACGGAATTGATATATTCTAAAAGCTGGGCGGGTATGGCTCCGATTGATTTTTCTGTAAGTTCCTTCCTCCAATAATATCTAAATATCTACGTTACGAAGCTAAGAGATTTGATGACGTGGTTCGCAGCCATAAATCCGATGTTCTCCATGATATGTTATGTCTTGTGGTCATTAAATCTCATATTCATTTGAATTTAGTGCAAAAGCTCCCCGTCCGGAATCCCCAATGAGTAACTGATTTGTTAATTTATCAGCCCCCCTGCTCGCTTATCAACGCGTTTAAAGAATATTTCTTCGAATTCTTTTTTAGATCGTAACGTCTATGGTTGCTGTGAGGTGGGTTTTACCAATTTTAGTAATAATATTTTTTTACTTTGGCCCTTTGTAGTGTTTACTTTTAGAGCTTATGACAATCTCAGCATCACTCAGCTTCAATCTCTTGTTTGTTGTTGATCTCCAGGCGCGCCTCATATGAGATCTTTTGGTATACTCATCATCTCTTCATTGTGTTCTTTTTACTTCTACTGGTCCACGGTCTCGGGTGAGTCGATGATGCAATTTCCAGATATAGAGCGCTTTACAATTAAGTTTCGTAAAAAAAAAACATACAAAGTAGCTACAACAGGCAAACAGGAGAAAGGAAAATATCTTTGAAAGCCTATGAGCTCTCAAAGTAAAAACATCTAAATTGCCCAAAGCGCGGGAAAACGTGGGTGATCAAGTCGTAATTAGTTTTAGTTTGCATCTGATTGGTTTAGAGAGTGGTGCGAGTTTTCTAGACCAATCACAGAGCAAAGTAAAGCAAAACCAAAGCAATCCAGGAGTTCTTTCGACATTCAATTGGAAATTGTTCTTAGTAAACAAAATGGAACAGTTTTTCAATTTGAACTGTTTTTCCTGCTGGGTTATTTTCACACGGGATTATACTCGATAGACTAAACGGCTAAGTGCGCTTCAAATCCTACTGACTGCGATTTATGACTCTAAAAAAGGGACTTGTCTTCAAATGTGACAAGAAGACAACTTCTGATTTCGTCACTTTAAATGCATAGTTACCTTGTCGCTTACTCGTGATTTCCTTTGCTTTTTTCCATCCCTTGACGATCTCTCTGAACAATTGGGAGCTGCGAAAGTAACATAATTTTAAACTCAGATTATGATTTTTATGATGATTTTAGATATATGAAATTCATATATTTGCACTGCGGTGAATAAACGAATTTAAGAGATCCTCGCAGCTAAGAACACTACTGAACTAGTAGTTGAAAGTAGGACCTGAAAAAATTCAGGCCCGTACGGGATTTGAACCCATGACCCCTGCGATACCGGGAGCCAATATGTTGGGTCCAAATAAACCATCCAAATAAACCATCCAAGTGATGAATGATGATTTTAGATATATGAAACTCATATATTTGCAGGTAATTTAGTGTTAACAACTGGGTTGAAAACGTAAATTAGCCACCGTAAAGGGTAAAAAAGCTGACGTTTCGAGCGTTAGCCCTTCGTCAGAGCGACTCTCCCACCGACGCAGCACCACAGAAACTTACCCCTTTATTTATATATTTGCACTTCAGGTCCTATTTTCAACTACTAGTTCAGTAGTGTTCTTAGCTGCGAGGATCTCTTAAATTCTTTTCTTCACCGCAGTGCAAATATATGAATTTCATATATCTAAAATTATCATTCGTCACTTGGATGGTTTATTTGGACCCAACATATTGACCAGCTCCTAGTTGGCTTGTTAGATCAGTTGGTAGAGCGCTGCACCGGTATCGCAGAGGTCATGGGTTCAAATCCCGTACGGGCCTGAATTTTTTTTCCTATTTTCAACTACTAGTTCAGTAAAGTTCTTAGCTGCGAGGATCTTTTAAATTTGTATGATTTTTATGAAGACCATTTTAGGAGCTGTTGAAGGCAAAGTCGTTTTTCAACATGGCGGCGTTCATAATTATATTCTCAGAACGTACTCTTTACAATCTAAAAACGCAGAGAGAGGTAAATTTTAAAATATTATTTTATTTTCGGTTTCGAACAAAAAAAATTGTGCATATGCATGGTTTCTGAGAAGTGAATCTCCGTCTTTGATTTTTTTTCCTTATCTAGAGGAGTGATAAAACACCAAGTGAACGTGGATACTCACTCCCCCGGATGTAAAATGGCTGAAAATAAGACCAAGATTTCAAATACCAGTCACGTGGTATGGTGCTCAGAGGAGCCAGTCTTTCAAGCAGATGAGCCGGAGGTAGATTGTGTCGATGAGGCATAACGAGTTGGTTATAAGAAATCTTCATATCCAACAAGTGCGAACAGAATATCTGTTGTATTGGATTCTCTTCGTTTCGATATTGGTTTTGCAACTTTCTCAAATTTACTGCTACACCCAAAATTTCTTCCTATCAAAACGACCGGATGTCAAAGCTACTTCCGACAGCCCTAACGGTGAAATAATCACGTGACTTGTGCATCGCCTCACGACTGATTGTGAATGAACATCCAACGGGAGGCAAATCCCAGACAGCAGACAGACATCAATAGTGAACACTAACTCGAAATACAGTATTTTCTTCAAAGGAACGTTCTGGCGTATGATTTACAATATTTCCGAGACAAGATTTGAAGTTATTTGAGTTCCAGTTCTTCGTCTAGCATAAAGTTGTGCGCAGCCTATATATACAAATGTTTAGTTGTGTGGAATCGAGCGAAAGAAGCGATTAAGGATGGCTTTAAAAATATGCTAGAAAGAATTTGTTGCTCTCCGTATGCGAGGTACAAACTTACTGGAACAAGCATTCCATTAAACCTTATTAACTTCAAATTTATCGAGAAGTGGGTGAAGACACTTTCAAATGCTTCGTTAGCTGGTAGCGAACGAAAGAACCGTTATTATGGGCGCCTCTTATGGATATCATGGATGAACTTCCTTGCAGAGCGTTGAAGTTTATAAGCCATTCTTAGAAGAAAGTTATGTAGAAAAACTTATTTATGATATTTCTTAGTTATAGGACAACTATGCATTCCTTGTCTTCACCTGTATGTTTCTTTGTTTTCAATTTCTAGGCCTGGAAATGGTGTGTTTTTCCTCTTCTCATTTACGTAACGGAGCGACTTACAAGATTTTTCAGAAGCTTTCAGAAAGTGGAGCTTATTGATGTAAAGAATTTTGCTTCTACTTTCAAACTTTCAGATGCCCTTGAATTACTCCATGCTGTTTTCTCCTTCTGATAAGAAAATAACGGTGGACAAGTGTGGTTTAAACACAGATCATTATTTGCTAAGTTCTGGATTGCAGAACTAACCTCTCTTCTCTTGTTTCTCTTACGACTGTCAGGTGGTACAACACAGGGATGGAGTGGTGGAGGTGAAAATGAAAAAACGGAAGTTTTCAGCAGCACCAGGGCAGGTATGATGACTTCACCTTCTCATGTACTTAACATTGTGGATGAAATATCTCGATAACCTAACCCAATTACTTTGGCGCGAGCTTTTACCTGACAAAACTGTCAAAATCAATCCTGAGAACGTAATGTCAACCCTCCGCACTGTGTGGTACACGTTTGTTTCGATTTTAGTTCCAAGAATTTGTTGTTATATCAAAGAATATATTTATAAATGATATGTATCTTTCTTTTCGTCAACTTTCTGCCTAAAAATATATTAATCGACTTTTTTGAGAAGATTCTCTTTAATCACAAGTGGAAGAAAAAAGGTTAAGAGCTAAATTGAAGCATAAGAAATGAAATTGCTGTTGAGAATTATACTCTGAAGAAAAGGGTAATTTCCCATTTGTCACCACCAATTTATCCTCTGGTAAAGACAAACACTGCTTTTAATGCCTGCTTTACTCTATAAGTTATCATATTATTACTAAAATATTTTGCCGATCTGGTTTTAGTACGTGTTCATCAAATGTGCAGATGTATCTAGGTTTGAGTGGCACCCCTTTACATTGACTCAGGTGAGGTTCACTACCGCAGTAATTATATGGCAACGGTAACGTGGGTCCCTGTGCCAAAAGGCCCACACGGTACCAGAGCTTATCCCGCTTACCTAAGCATGTAGCGACCAGGAATATTCCCCCTGGATGGGATGTCGGTTCATCACAGGTGGCCCCCTACTCCACCCTTCCTCCCCGTTTCCCTGACAACTCTCCTGTATCGATTCATAATCCTGGGTGGACAAAGGTATAGTGTAAGTAGAGTATCTCGCCCAAGAGCAAGACAAAGTGACCCAACCATAGCTCAATCATGAACTTCTTGACTCTGTTTGCATTAAAAAGGAAGAATGAACAAACATGCATAATCATTCCTTCTAGCTATAGCTCGCGAGCAAGCTCTCATAGAGTTTTGTTACGCCTAAGTGGCTACTAATGCGATTCTTTTGTTTCTAGAAGGAACATCTACTATACATCTACCATACTGAACATCTACTATAATTTTTTTTTTCTCGTATGCATATGACCACGACGATCTTTCTTGATTAATCGCAGAATCAAATTCAAATAGAAAGTACAACAAGGGCCATATTACAAGAAACCGCAAATCAGAGTGCATATGTATAACGTGCCCCCAGCGTGGGTCAAACTTCGATTGGTTTTTGTATCCAATTGGTTAAGGGCTTAGTACACTTTTTCCACACTAACCTCAAAGAACAAAAAATAGCTTAATCCCAGATTATTTTCGACACGCAATTGAAAGCTACTCTATCGGAAACAGGAAGTCATCATATATCGAGTTTCTAATTACAACTCAAGAGATATCGGATCAATGTTAGGATCTGAACAACTGCGCACCTACCCCTCCCCTAACCCAATTGAAAGCTGCTCTATCGGAAACAGGAAGTCATCATATATAGAGTTTCTAATTACAACTCAAGAGATATCGGATCAACGTCGGGATCTGAACAACTGCGTACCTTCCCCTCCCCTAACCCAACAAAACAAACGAATAACAAGTTAGGGTTAATGCTGGTTTAGGGGAGAGGTGGATGCGCAGCTATTCATATACTGATATTGATCCGAAGAATCCATGTTTGGGAGGGTTGTTTTTATTTGAAGTGACCAATGTCTTCTTACATAGTGTCCTTCATCAGAAGATTCATCATTCTCCATTCATTTTAAGATTTTGGGAGACTGGACCGGTAAGTCGTTCTTTGTTAATGAACTTCTTTCCAGTTAGGTGATAATGAATATGTAGGTAGCTTATTCAGAGGTGCTCGTGATTTGCCCTTTTATTCCTGCCAAAAATAATTTTATGGTCTTGAAATAAAGAAAAACAGCAACAATAACAACAACAACCAAAGCACTTTGCTTATAAGTCGCGTCTGTGATTTTTTTTTCTTTTTTTTTTCCACTATTATTTTTACTGGGGTTCCAGGGAATGGGTTGTCAATTTTTTAGGGGAATAGTTAGCTGGTGGGTTTACCTAGCAGGGAACCTAGGATTCTATTGTATGCCCACCTGCCTCAGGGCGAATTTTGTAAATAAAAAAATAAAAATTAAATTAATTAAAAATAGAAATCGAGAGACGTTTTTTATAATACGAGAACCTGCGCAAGTGCGAAGAAATTGTTTTCTTCCGTAGCTTTTGAATTTGTTCTAAGCAAAATAGAAAACAATTCCTGGTTCATAAAACATTTTAATTCAATTTCTTAAAAGACAATTTCAGTCAGTCGAGCAGACTGCTACAAACATGCGGCAGCAACTTACATTTGTGCAAGTTGATGCAAACTGCCACAAACATGCGGCATCAACTTGCATTTGTGCCTTCTCTCGTAAACGTCAAGGATGAAGAATTATTAGAAAAATCAGTTTTAGGTAGAACAAAGATTGTTACATTCAGGAACACAAAGCAAGGTAAAAACGGGTCATACATTCCGGGACAGATTTAGACACTTCCTCGGAAGTATGAAGAGGTAACTTTTGAGCTGCAGTTCGCTACAACAGCGCCTCCATTACCCATAGGATGTTGAACAATCAGAGAAAACAAAGTTTTCCATTGCACAGAGAGAGAGAGAGAGAGAGAGAGAGAGAGAAGGGGGGGGAGGGGGAGGGGGGTGGAAGTGAGGGGATCTGAAAGAATCTGGCTGCTATTCAAGCATACTGCGATCAGAACTATTTTGTCTTTTCTTGTTGGTTATCATTATTTACCTCACATGACTACCAATGATCCATTATTAACTTCAGAACCATTTCCTTTTTATAGTCTTGTCAGAGTTTAAAAAGATAAAGGAGTATTGATTAGTAGTATACTGATTAAACGTTCCACGTTTTTTCCAGGGAAATTTGCTGATAGACTATTAGCGGCCAAATTTGATGATAACCAGAAAACCCTGGCTTCTGTAGAGCAAGATGAAGATTACCTTTGTTATGTGAGGCATTTTATTAAGTAAGTGCACAATTAGAGTCTCTGTGATGAGTATATATACATAGGTGATGTAGGAAAACGTGAAACTCTCAGCTTTGTTGGATGCAAATTACAGGATTCAGGTCAAGAAATGCGTTGAAAATATGTTTTTAACCAGTCCACATGAAAGGAAGAGGAAAGGTTATGTGGGGGGGGGGGGGGGGGGGGCAAAATGGCCGAAGAAGAAAATGCGTTGCAAGGAGTCACGTCATAATGTTGTAATTCATTTTGAAGGTGTGAAAGAATTGACTAAAAAATCTTAAAAAAAAAAATTTCCAAAGGTAGACAAGCACACAACAACTTTGACTGAAACAATGAACTGAGATGATCTGTAGGCTAGCCCCTGTCTCCCTAAAGTAGATGTTTGTACAGCTTTGACTGCTATAGGTGATGATGCTTAAGTAATTTTCTGTTGGGCACGAAGTGAGTAAGGGATGAGGGCTTGGTAATTTTAGTATTTCATATATTAAAATGTCATGTCTTTTCTTAAAACAAGAATTTCTGTGGATGGCCCATACGGAAGTCCGTGCACGGTATGATGAGTTGTTTCATCTTTGCTCAGAATTTTTTTTTATATATTGAAAAAAATAATTTTCAATTATTCATTTATTTACCTAGCTTGATACATGACAAACATACTTGAAATTTTGACGCTGTTCCCATCCATGAATCCGCTCAGTTACCCCTCTTCCCCATTCCCCCTCTTCCCCTCATCGTTCAAGTGGACGAATCGCATATATTGCATTTTGTAATAATTCTATATCAACTAGTATAAATAGGATGTTTGTCTTTCCAGGACGTTTGGCGGTACAACGTCAGTCTATGCATAGCGACCGGTATCGGTGTGACGCCTTTCGCTGCTCTTATCCAGGAGCTCAGGTTAAACGTTAACACACTAGTTCATTAAAGACATCATAACGAGTTGAGGAGACTAATAAGGAAAACCGACATTTTCCTTTGTATACGTTTTTTGGTTTTTGGACCTGATTGAGCATTGCGTTCGGCAGCGTTCTTAGCATTTTGAAACTTGTCATTAATTTATTCGGTCTCAATATGTGAATACAATTTTGAAAGATTGCAAAGGCCAGCGAGCTCCCAACACATACTGCAGCATCAATTTTTTCCTTGGTGACTTTGATGGTTTTCCTAAACAGTCACCCCTAATAACCATGAGGATGAAGACTAGATTGGTGGTGACGAGATATTAAAAACTCTCGATCAGCGGGTGATTTTGTAATAACTGCAGAAGTTTTAGTCTTCAAACTCACGGATTTTCCTGAGACTTCCTTAGACAAACATAGCTTTGGAAGACCCTGGCCATAAGGCTTCACACTGCAGTGCAGCAGATCTAACTTCTTCTTATTCATAAATTATTAAACTGCCGTCTCCGAGTTTCAATTGAAGAAAAGTTACATATCAGATCAGTGTAAAATCTGATCACGATGAATAAATTGATTGGATTTGTGTCTTTCGCAGAGAAAAGATAAGAACAAGGAGGAAACTCAAACTGCACAGATTGTATTTTATATGGGTGTGTAAACACGTGCAGTCATTCCTATGGTTTTTGGATCTCTTGCGTTCCACCTTCACTGAGGTATTGACTTTCGATGATTCATATATGTATCACCTTTTTAAAACAGCCAACGTGCTTCGTGTTCCTTTTGTGTACGCTGATATAAGCTGTGCGGGTAAGCAGTAAACCCTAACCTAGGGAATTTCTATTTTGCACAAAACTTAATCTAGAGCATTGGAAATATCATAAAACAGTTGGTCCACGCAAAGCTGTGCATTAATCGCTTTACGGAACAATTGGAAAGTGTGGGGAGCACACAAGAAGCTAGAATTGTTATCAACAATCCCTTGCGCATTTTTCATGGCTCCAAATTTTGTGTGCTTCATATCTCGCAGATCACTAGCTGACGCATGAACCAAATGCAGTTAATGCCGGTGTACGGTGTATGCGTCTTCTGTCCGGCGCGATGGAAAGCCATGATCATTTGCGAGAGACATCTCCGCTTAGTCGAGCAGCTATGCCCCTGAAATACAAATCATGCGCATTACGCCTTCACTTTTCGAGAACTAATGGGGAGTTAATAAGCTACGTTCGACCAATCTCAATCCTTGAGGGAAGGTTACGTTTATGACTTGCGAGCGGGAAACGAGGACTTCTTCGTTTTCAGACCACGAGGGATTAAGGGAATGCAACCACTGGGAATAAGATCGACCTTCGACATGATTGTACTAAGCCAGGAACACTGGGTCGTGTACATCAAAGTCGATGAGAACTACAAGTCAAAACATGCCAACTGCCTGATCGAGGCTTAAATGATAATGAAATAATACTTCATTCTATTTTTCTTCAGCTTTGGGAGAGCAACAGACCAGATTTCCTTATATGTAACTTTTACGTTACATGTTCACAGTCTGAGGATCAGGTAATGTGTATATCAGAGAACACAATTCACGTTTTGCGTCAGTGTCTTTATCTTTTCTCAATCGAGGAGCACCTGGTTACTTGTTGCAGGTGTACCCCTAGGTATACCCACCCCCCCCCCCCCCCCATCTCAGGACCGCGAGGTTTTAGTCACGAGAAACACGATTGTAAAACTTTCGATAATTGATGTCCCTCTGATATATGTGTGGTTTCGGTCTTGAACAAAAACAATGACAGTTTACGATACAGGAGACAAAAGTGTTCTAAGCCACCTTTTTTGAACTTTAAAAATTTCTAAAAATGAGGTTATTTGAAACTCGAAAATCGTCTCATAACTTAGACCGGTTAAAGCAGTGGCAAGCAGATTTCTATCATGCAGCATTTGTGTGTTAATGTCATTTTTATTAGATTAACATGACTCATCAAGACAAATGGCTCACAGGCAGATTGCACAAATGTAAACCTTCTTGGAAAGCGCTGTTTGACCGAGTCAGCCGAGAAAATCCGAGGTAAACTGACATAATGTAAATCTCCAAATTAGCACATCCCCTAGAATAAGCGCCCCTCCTTTTCTCCGATTTTTATGGACGAGTACTGAGACAACAACGTATGTGTAGTACTGGTTGTGTTCAATAATTGACCAGGCGTTATTTGTTGCTAAGGGGGGAGGGGGGATAGGGGATTTTTGGGGCATCACACAGTTTCAGGGGTAACGGGAGGGGGAGATCAGTCGTCGCCAACAAAGTAAAAATGGGGGGACTATAGGAAATAATACGGGGGGAAATATAAGAATACTACAGGGCCTTAGGAGGGGTCAGGTAAATTTTGTCGTAACACAACCAAAATCATCAGACCCCCCTTCCCCTCCCCAGGCGATAAATAATGATCGGTCTCTTCATTACAACCAGAAACTTAAACCTTAATTTTTCAGCTTATGAACACGGTAATGTTGGAAAATTTCCAAGAGTTCCAACTGAGCCCTCATTGATTTGGGTCAGCTCTGTTTACTTCTTTTGTTGCTTTCGTGCGGATTTTTTTATTGCGAAAAACGGTCAAAACCCAATATCTCTTCACGATTTGCGTGAAAAATTTGAATAAGCACATCCTCGATTGTACAGTTAGTACAATAGTACAGTTAGTACAATAGTGGAGTTAGTGCAATAGTAGAGCTAGTACAATAGTGCAGTAAAAACGATAGAGGTTTGGGTCTGTTTGCGTAATGAACCTGGCCCAAACTTTCCTTGATTTTTCGCTGCGCCGCTACTGCCGCGCTGTTTTACAAACTGAAAGCATGGAACAAGCTACCTCCTCGAAAATGCAAACGAAGTCTCCACGAGTTTGAGGCGGCTTGTGGGAAAGGCGTCACTGTTAATCCAGGATTTAAACTTTCCCCATTGATGAGCGTCCATTAAGGCCCTTGTTCTGGTGTTTTTTTTTCCTTGGCTGGCAGGAAAACCCAAGCCGGGAAACCAAAATACACGATAAGTTTATTTGCTAGGGTACAAAACTGACTCAATAGTTCACATAAAGCCAAGTAACCTAAACAGATCCCAAGTAGTTAATGAGCTCGCACTTTTAAAGGGTTAAGTGTAAATGTGTCACAAAAGACCCTTAGGCTAAGGATCTGTTGCTAAATGATCCTTGAATATCTGATTGCTTCGTTATCCTTCCTTTTTTGAATTTTATTTTCAGGACCAGAGTTGGTTTATTTTATTGTGGAAGTCGAAAAGTTACATCGATATTGAAAAAGCGAAGCAAGCAGTTTTACCCGACTGGAACGAGATTTATCTTTAACAAAGAAATTCTAACATAGGATATTCTAATATACTACAGGTAAAACAAAATATATAAGTATGTTTCATCCCTTATTTCTAAGTTAGACAAGGAAAGATTTGGATACGCTATTCATTTTACAGTGCACATCGAAAGTATGACAGAACATCTTCCAAGGCAGCCCTCATAAATATCGTGAACTCGATTGCTAACAGTAAATTTTGTTCATCTATTTCTTCTGCATCTAAATTTTACCAATATAGATGATTCAGAATGTCAAACGTTGATATATTTGGTCGAAATGTAGTATTGTTTTGTGCTGTTAATGTGGGTTTTCTTAGGTTTCCCTCTTTATCGGCTTGTGTTCGTTTGAAGTATGAAAAATACCTTGATTATCGAACAAATGCCTCACTTTTTAATTCTGTTTAAATAATTCATTTAGACAGCAGATTTTTTTTGAATCACTTAACTTCTTTACCCCTGGGTTCACTTCATGATTTGTCCCCTGTTGGACGAAAAAACTTCTTGTAATGTTCTTCATAAGTTTTTATCTTCCACATCAAATAATTCTTCAACTCTTGAGGAGGATCGTCTTGCAATCAGCGAATAGTTTGATCCACCGGGACTGGAAACAATTGAGAATGATTTTGTTATTTCTCCTGTCGTTTTTCCTATCGCAAGCGGTTTCTTTTTCTTGGCCTTCTTTTCTTCTTCCTTGTTGGTATTTTTTGCATCATTTTTCTTGCTTTTTCTTCGAGTTCGCGTTCGTCGTTTTGCGGTTGAAAAAATATCTGGGAGTGAAAAATAATCGCGGAGATTATCCTCTGTTCTACAAAGATTTTCATAACCATTTCTCTCGGTGATCGGAGGCAGTTTAGAAGCCTGACAATTGATTTTACGAATTTCTTCCTCAAAATCCAACGGAGTTATTATTGGCATTCTGTCCTGGTTATGAATTAAGAATTTTATATTATCTTTTACATTCTGGGGAAAATTAAGCATTCTGACTTTAAATAGTCTTGTTTGTTATAGGGTGGGAAAAGCAAAAAAGACCACAAAAGACTAATTTAAATATAGTTTGATATCTTTTCACTGATTCGTTGCCTTCCAAATAAAGCTTAAATAGCCACAGGAATAGAAATTTTCAGTTTTTTTAATTATTTCGAGCAGCTGCCAGCAGTAGTTAAATAGGGGAAGGGGTTTCGACTAGATATCTGTGGTTAAACATGAATTTCCCGTTTAAATTCAAACTTGTTTTGGTTAAAATTTAAATCGATTTTCCAACGCGTATTTTGACAGAGACTTTTTGGTTCACTAAAAACAAATTATCAAATTTAAGTCTGTTTTGGTTAACGTCCTTGTTGTTTTGGAAACCGTCCTTAATAAAAACTCACCTGCGGAGTTTTCGCGAGTTTCATTTACTAACAAACTTGTTAATTGATTGGGTTGGTATTTCATTTGCTAAGGGTTTTATTGGTTATCGCAAACGAAAGGGCAGACACGTACATGTGCTGCGTTGGTGTGATGAATGCTCAATTAATGCAAGCGTGTTGTTTCCTTACTAAACAATCAACGTAGAACAAAGCTGCTTCCAACAGGCGTCCCCTACCCCAACGAGTTATAACAATCATCTCTTTATTGTTGCATAGCTCATGGATCGTTTATTTAGGAAACAATTTATGGTAAGGGAAATAAAAACTACTGAGAGAAAATATTGGCCTAAGTATTCTCCATCACATTTCCTATCTTAAAATAATTTTTTCCCGTAAATACCGAAGGAGTGACCTTTTACAAGCGAGACGGAATCTTATCTCGTACCCAAGTTCCTACTTGGGAATGAGGGTTGTGGTCCAGCTTAGCCGTGGATAGTCTTGGTACCAGATTTGCTCTCTGATTGGTCACCGCTACACGACCGTAGCGCGTTTGAAGTTGTTGAAAGATGCATCATTAGCGCTTCAGAGGAACCAACTCTTCAAGATTAAATTGGAATCACAGATAGAATGGTGTTACTGTGACCTTAAGGCACTCGCTATTGCAAACCACAACGCGCGGTTAACGAGCAACTGCTTCTTTGATTATCACAGATGTGATTATTTTTGTCAAGAGTACTTCTATGGTAGAAAAGACGAAGAGAGGAAGGGAGAGAGAGATAAAAGGGTGAAACACTGAGTCGGAAAAATGTTTTGGTGGAAGTTGTTCTGAAAAACGAGTTCAGTGGAGATATTTTCAGAATCTCTTTGTCATATAATTTTATTGTTTCCTGACAACACCGCACTAATTCACATGAATCTAAACCTTAGCTTTTTTAACCCTGGGATTTAATGAGACACCGCTATGTTTCTTCACAAGTTACTTCAGTATAACCTGCAATTATAAAAGTATCAACGTTAGAACAAGTCTGTTGCACTGACAACAACAAGAACATCAGCAACATAAACAACAATTGCAATTGACAAGGAGGGTGTATTTTTTATGAGGATTTTGACCAACAACTTTGAAATCCAGAACCAGTGTTTTTCAGTGTCTTTTATGTGTGTTACTCCGTATTTGTTTTAAAGTTAAATCTAAACAAGCAGGAATCGACTCCCATAAGTGTCCTTCATTTTTTTTCTATTTATTTATTTATCAATTTTTTTTTTTGGGAGGGGGGATCATGAACGGAGAAGAATGTTTTTGTCCAAGGCTATAGTAGGGGCATAAAGAGATTACAACGATTAGGCATATCTCCCATTTGTGTTTTGATAAAAAGGATTAAGAATTTACTTCGTGCTTGATAATTTGATTAATACAGATATGTTTTAGTTTTTTGGGTGATATCTTCGATAAGGTCAATCTCACGTGCACCATTTTTATTGTATCAATTATGGAAAGAATTATGAAATAGACCTATAGAACTAAATACGAGGTTATATAAAAGTAAAAAATCTTACTCTTGGTTACTGAAGTTTTCTTTGGGCACAGGAGATCTTTACGATATCTGTGATCTTGGACACAAGTGCGTCAAAGTTGTCCACTTGAAGGACATTGCCGTTGTTGCCCATCGCAATCTCTTTTAATTCTTTATTATCCACTAACTTACCAACTCCAATGGCGATCACCTTTACGTTTCCCTTCTGATTGAAAAAAAATGCTTATGCTTATTGCTTAAATTCAATTTAATTATCTGGCGAAAGCCTCTCTCTCGCAGGGGGAGAGGGGGGGAGATATGGAAATTTAACGTTTCATACCTATAACGTTTTGAGTTGTTGGGGTTACATATGCGAGGAGAAAAGGCTGGCTTTTTAAAGGCAATGCTAACTGAACGACACTAATGCTCATTTTATATTCATTTGTATCGGGTAAAAGTCACAATAAGATGATATTAGCATCTTAGATAAAGAGATCTGGAATTTGGGGACTACGTGATAATTAAATTCGAGAATCTCAATACCTTAAATGGCTCAAGGACTTTAGGATATGGAACGGATCTCGAGCTCGTCTTTCCATCAGTGATGACCAAAAGTACATGAGGTACACCGGGCCTCATGCCATTTTTATAATTCAGAAGTTCTTTTTCAGCTGTAGCCAAGGCCACATCAGTCCTAGTCCCTCCTGGTTTATACTTCAGGGCTTCAATAGCTTTTTTCAAATCATTGGCGTTCATCGCTTCTTTGGACTTTAAATTCCAGTCCAGGTATGCTTTGTGGTTGTAATGGATGACACCCACGTGAACCATGCTATCGTTCACGTCCATTTTGTCAACAAGTTGAAGCAAAAAGTTCTTTACTTTCCCGAAATTTGCACGGCGCACACTACTAGACGAGTCAATAATGATACCAACATCCATGATCATATCACAATCTGGTAAATGAGAAAAAAACGACTCTTAGAATGAACTGTTTGGCGTATTACGGCATTAGGAGATCAGCGGCTTCGCCTTCACTTGCGTGATTGCATCGCGTGACAAATACCTGTGACTGTACATCGGCTGTGTCTACGTTGCGGACAAAAGGATCACGCAAAAATTAGCAGGTAGTATCTGAGACTGTCACAAAAGTCACGGAATTATAATAAACATTACTTAGATACATCGATACCGCTTTTCACCCTTTGATCCCTTAGAGTTACTAGCACCTAATATCTCCTTACAATAGCACCCCTGAATCAAAAATTAAGGTCATGAGAATGAAGGAAATGATTACCAACTAAATGTAAAGAAGTTCCTGATTGCAAAACAAATTCTCCTTGTCAGCACCCAAGGAAGTGTATAGGGTACAGTAGGTAGAATATACATACTGAACTTAGCGTGAAGAGGGCTAAACTTAGCTTACAGTTGCATTCCTGGCTGTTGCAGGGGGCGACCTCCTCGTTATCACCAGAACATAACCGTCCATTTCCTTGGGGTGCAGGATTAGTGCATGACCTCTCACGGACCATTTCTCCTCCACCACATGTCTTGCTGCACTCACTCCAATCAGACCACTCGGTGAACCCCCCATCAATATCAGGGGTTTGAGGGCCTGGGTCTAAAGTAAGAGTGAAAGGATAGACCAATAGCACTTACATCGTTAAAACCCTCGGTAAGAAATGTGAGTGAAAGTTCACCTGGGACAGGTGTTTTACCAGCACATGCGGAATGATTGAGACTAGCTGCGTGAAACAAACCATCGGTTCACATAGTGTCTGATCTTCTAATTTTAAGCGATGTTTTCCTCTGAAAATATTCTTAAATCAGTTGGGACCCAAGCTTCCTAGCAAACAGATCACTGAGAACTCTTATGGGGGAATATTAAAATTCACATGGCAACCAGGTGGACAATCAGACATGGTTTGATGCTACTCTGGTTTACAGATTTAATGAATGTAACCGAAGGAGTTACAATTCATAGACCCAACGTTTCGACACTCCTGTCTAGTTCCTTCATCAGGGGTGATCTAAACGCTGCAACAAGAGGTCCTTTTATATGATCAGGAAGGACCTCTCGTTGCAGCGTTTAGATCACCCCTGATGAAGGCACTAGACAGGAGTGTCGAAACGTTGGGTCTATGAATTGTAACTTCTTCGGATACTTTCATTAAATCTGTAAACCAGAGTAGCATCAAACCATGTCTCTTATGGGGGTATTGATCATTTGTGGTTGGAAGTACCGAGAAGAATTGACTGCAAACAAGAAAAATGTAAGTGACCGTTATTTTCCCTTTAAATGGCTGCTCTTGGTTTCTCGCAAGTGTATCGAACGATTTTCCCACACTCTTATGAAAACCTCACGTGTTCGTCTAAATATTGCAAAAATAGGGGAAGGAGTAAGGCTTAGACAAGAATCTCTTTTTACTTTACATTGGTATTCTGTCAATTATAGATGAAGTTAGTCTTTGCCGCTCCTCCCCCTACGCCCTCTTGTACTGATACTTTGTGGCAGTGGGTCGGAACTTCAAGATTATGCATGCAGGACCAACAGCCACGTGTCCGTCAAAATGAAAACCAAAACAAAAAAAGTTTTTTTTTTAATCTAGAAAAAAACTTGAGACTTCTATTCAAACTTACTGTCTGTCAGTCTATAAATGTAGTTGGTTTTCTGCTTCCCAACACATTCTTGGAGTGATTTTTTGTCGCAGTCAGTTGGATCTTGAAGACCCATGATGCAACTATCACTCGAGCCATCGCGGTTGAAGTTCAGCTCTGCATTTGGGCCGCTCCAACACTCGCCGTAAAACTGTAGACCAAATACTGTGTATCCTTTCTTTTTAGCTTTTTCCGCACATCGACATGCCAGACTAAAAAGAATCACAACGAATCCTAAATGTTAATGTAAAGATGGCTTCATAGGAGATTATATAATAAGCTGAATTACCATTAACCCTTAACAACCAATCAGTATTCATATATTCCGTACTGTTCTCTGTACATTTACTAATGTTCTGACAAGGAGAATTTATCGAACAATCAATAGTTTTTTTGGTTGGTGATCATTTCCTTTATTCTCATGACAATAATGTTTGATTCAGTGGTGATAATGTAAGGATAAATTAGATGCTAGTCACTCTTAGCCCCTTATTATATAAAACAAATAGATCCCATGTTGCCGTGCGCCTGTTCAGTTATCTATCACAGATGACGTCATCATATGGAAAGAACATCAGTGCCATACCCACAAATTTGTTCTTACCTCATTTTGACCTCGTTTGTGATCTATTAAACCTGTGCCCTTCCTTTTTTTCAATTGACGAAAAACAATTATGAGACGAATTCTAAGTTAGACGCAGAAAAAAAAATTGCAAAAAGCGAAGAAACTTCTTTGTAGCCCCTATTTTTTTTTAGAATTTAAAATGATCGGGATGAGCATGGTCAGATTTCAAATATTGTGAAAAATTGTGGTAGAAGCAAATGGGAGAAGGGTAAAATTAAAAAAAATTTAAGGCTAACGAGAGCCTCCCTTTGGTGCGGTTAAGCTTAAGAATGAACACCGTTATTATAACATAAATTACAGAAAATAACATTCCGACCCTTGTTTATGACATTCTGGTGATGTTTTGTGATCTTCACGACAGAAAACATCAAAAATTCCCCATGAAAACAGAACGTCGGTGCGTGTGTCATAATCAGACTAAAACACTATGCAGACACCTTTATTGAAACATGTGTTGCTTGCTTTCATTGGACTAAAAAAATCATCAAAGCTATTACCTATGGGTAGATTCTGTCCATCGGTGCCAGTTCAGCCGGTAGCCTTTCTCATGATACTTGCTTTTACTGTCCCTGTCGTTTAGAAGCATCTCAGGGAGAGTCCGGGAAGGGTTGATGTTGTCCTTAAAGCATCCGATTTTCTCCCATTTTCGGTTGCATGTCTTAAATTGGTTTTGACCTGTGATAAATGGAGCGATTTTCGATTGAAATTCTGAACTGACATTTGATTGGATAATAGAAATATTGCCCTAATTGGCGTAATCACTGGTTCCTTATGATCGATATCTTATCCACTGATGCAGCAATACGTGATGCAAATAACCATGAAAGTATGTATAAAAGAAATACTGGTTCTTATTCCTTTCTGTATGTTTTTTCCAGCATGATTATTGTCTTCTGTTTGAGCAGCTGTCACTAGGGATTTCAATTTCGACTTTCCCATCAATTTCAGCAAATTTAGAAAAGATCATGCGTGTTATGATTATATACATTATTGTTTAGAATTATCCCTAGAAGTGCTCAATGCATATGTGAACCAATTTAATTTCCTGTTTTAAAAAACCAGTCAATCAACTGCCTTTTAATACATGTCTTGTTGAAAAAACAACACCGAGCTATTACATCAGACATATTTGTTCTTCTGTTCAGTTTCATTTGACGATTTAATCATCATGTTCATCTTCGAGGCATTGCTTAATTAACTGAGATTTTTTAGGTTTTTTTTTTAACAAATAATAAAGGTTAGAAGAAAGATCTACCTCAAAAGTGGTTGGCTTTTAGATAGAAACAGAACTGAGACAGAAGTTCGTTCCGCGTAAAGTAAATTTTTGTTCTTCTTTGAATGAAGGAGACTTCCATCTCAAAATCAAACGTGGTATTTCACTGTTATTTTCGGTAGTTCCCAAGAAATCAATGAGTGAGATAAGATTTAGAAAAAAAAGAGAACCGATTGTGTCGATTGTTGATTGATTAGAAAAATAGTTCCGTTTGCTTGAAGGCTAACCTTTGTCAAAAAAGAATCATACAACTCAAGTTATTTTGAGATGCTCTTTCGATGCTTAGCCGCTTTTCAGTTGTTCGATACTGCGCGTAGAAGTTGGGTTGTAACCGTTTTGCAGCAAAAATCTGAATTAAAAAATCCAATAATTATTCGTAACACTTTTTGTTATCAAAAAACTTGTTTGCCAAGTCACTTGAACGAAATTCCCAACGATCTTTGCTTCCCCTACCGAGAATCACTTGTAAGTTGTTCCAAAAGAAAAATTCTCTTAAAAACTATGACTTAAGTTTTCAGGAAGAAGGAGGTTTGAAAAAAAAACTACTTCCGATAGAACCTTTTGTTCATTCGGCGGATTGGAAGGCGAGCCTTTATTATGTTTACAGTTGTAACGAAATAAAATGTTGCAAACCTACCCTGGACGTGTAGAGTATAGAGGGCAAAAACGATTACGGCCAAGAGAACTTTCATGTTCTGTGTTGACCTGTAAGAATAAAACTGTAACTTAGAAACATTTTCTTGTGTAAATGAATTATACAGGCATAAAGTTAGTGTTCAATTGAATTGTTAAATTACCTAAGATCATTTCTGGCTGATGAAAAAATGTTAGTACGTCTTCTATTCCTTAGGAATATTTCTTACCTTGATACAAACTTTGACGTTTCGTTGTTGCAAGCTTTGGCTAAGTGGACCCTCTTTCGTTGTGAGTCGTCTTTTATACCCTAATTGACTCTTACGATAAGGAAAAATATCTATTATGTTAACCAGGAACAAATATTTATCTTATTAACGATTGCTTTTTTTGCTTTTTTTTTGTGGAGTTTCCACGAGAGATAATGTTTGCTTTAATCGGAAATTAAAATCGCTAGTTATAGTTGAGAAGATCCTTCTTTAAGACATAATTCGCTGAGCTGGTAATGACTGAAAATGATCAGTTGTACCAACAATAACCAGAAAACAATCTTCAACGCGTTTGTACAGTGATGTCTAAAAATCATGCATGTAGACGGAGTTGCGCAAGAATTTCTTGAGCCGGAAAAAAACGCGAAAAGGAGAATTGTGGTTGAATTTTCATCACGTAAATATATTTTACGGACAACAATATTGCTCGTGCAAGAATTGGCACAGGAAGTTCTTGTGCTGCATGAACGTGTTAGCGGCTACAAGATGGAAATTGAAGCTTATCATCGATCACGTATAAGCATTATAACTCGCACGAAACGGCTGTTTGAGAAGACTACCAAGACAATAAATGGAATTTAAAACATCTCTACTGTTTTTGCACTATTCATTTTTCGTTAGTGAGACACCTACGCTTTCTTCTACTGTCTCCGCTGAACACATTACTCAGGCTGCTTCTCACAATCAATCGTTAAACTTCCGATAAAAAGCGAATAATGAAGAAGTAAACAACTTGAAACAAAACTGAGAATGCATGTTTAATCAGTCGATTTAGTACACAATGGGGTTATTTGGTTTTCTTTGTTGTAATTTTTGAGGCGAGGATTCAATTTTTTTTTTAATTCTTTGCCCACAGTCATGTTTCATTGATACTACTGACAAACAGCTAAACATATTTTGATTGCAGAAACTGAATTCGCTTTTATGAGCAAGAGTACGCTCGACGTAAAATTGACTACAAATATATATACAAATACTAATTCCGAGTATTTTCGAATATGAATTAGACAAAAAACAAACATAAACAAAAGAAAACTTACTGTTTAACTAGCAATCTGGTAAGGCTGTTTCATTTTAATTAAAAAAGTTCATTTTCTGTGTTCCTTAGCGCAATTTAGTTTGTATTTGCTCATTACTGATAACTATCAATTCTGTTGAACTAAAATAGTTTACTCTTCGAAAGTATTACTATCCATTTGTTACCTAAATTTCTATCCCTTGTTTCGTTTATTCGTCTTAGCATGCACGGTGTTTTAAGCTCATGATAATAAAAATGAAAAAAAAATGTGGTTTCCTTCTGCGCCTGACGAAATAATGCGTCATAAACAATTCCCCGCCTAGTTTCTTGAATTTTCAACACGAAAAGTGACTTTGCTTTTGTGTTGCCATCCTCACCCATCGCCGCTGAGGTTTCCTTCTTTGGCAGAGTTTCTGATTTTCATAAAAAAAAAAAGGAGCACGTTCGTAGCCGACTAGAAACTTGGAAACCACTACATCCTGTGAAGAGAGGAATATTCTTAGAAGTTGAGAATCATCCTTGACCCCCACCGCATGCCTCAATACTAGATTGCGTGAAAAATCTTGCATTTTTTCTATCATTTACCGGTAGGGCAAAATAAAAAGTTTGATACAGTCACGTCATGCTATTTTCATCTGAAAACTCAGCCTTTTCCGCGAAATTCCGATAGCAAGTCTTCTCCCCCCCCCCCCCCCCCTCCCCTTCTTCGAGTTATGAGCCCCTTGCATATAGACCTATCTACCTGTGAACAACATTTTCATCCCGGTTACAAGACTCTCCTTTCATAAGCTCCTCCCATCCTCTTTTCCGGTTTACATATTCATCCATGCAGCTCTTTTGTAAACATGTCCTCCACCCATCCGCACTCTGTTTTCATCCAAGACAATATCATTTCGACGATGAAATTCAGCGGCGAAGTTGACTTGACAATCTAATCGGTACCCTGGGTGAGACACAGTATGAACTCCCCCTCCCACCCCTCTCTTCCCCTTTGAAATATCTCGACTATGCCCCTGTAAAATCCACACAAATCCATCTTTGTTGCTAGTTTCTTTGCTATTGTCTCTTAACAATTTGGCATAGTTTCTTACGTAACACAAATGTATTGGCGCATGCGCAGGAGGCATGTCCTTCGTATGTTTGGGGTTCGAATAAAATGTCTGTTACGTTGTTTATCTGAACCACAACAATTTTTCTATCTTTCCTTGTTTATTTCATGTAGAGTTTTGTACAATGTAAAAAACTTAGGGTGTTCGTTTAAATTTTTGACAACTTATAGAAGAGTGCATGATAATTAATCGTAGGTGTCTAAATAGTTTGCAAACCCGCATTGCGTTATAACCTTACGTCTGCATCTTATACCAAAAATAAGTGCTTTGCTTTTAGCAACGTCATAAACATGAATGGAAATTGTTTCCTTTTGTGTAAGAAGAGTAAAAGATGGCGCACTCCAGCTATAACCAGTCTACAAGAAAATATCAGTTGATATCTCTTGCCAGTCTAGCAGTGTTAAGCAAAGAGGAAAATCTACCAGAGGTTATATAAAAGACCTCAAACAATCATGCGCTCCTTAAGATTCACGACTAAATAATGGAAAAAGCAAACTCCAGCTTCAACCAATCTACCCTGTGTTAAGTAAAGACGTTTCGACTTGATCAGAAATCGATCGAGCGAAACCGTGAAACATCTGAGGCAACAAATATCCAAGTTAAACAATTACACGCAAGCGCAACTTTATTAAGATTTAATGAGAGTGGATAAGCCCGTTCAAAAATAAATCCCACGATCTAACCAAGGACTTAATTAATAGAACTATTTTTTCTGTGCGTACGTATCGTTTCAGTTTATCTCCTCAGTCCTTAATTAACGGATTAACCCTCTAATCACTCTTAAGATAGGATTGGCAATGCCTCTTTGAAGTTGCCTCTGATACCGTCCTTTCCTCGTTATCAAGATTAAAACCAATGATCTAGCAGATGATTTTATCTTTTCTCGTGACCCGTTTGATGCATGGTATTTTGACATTGTGGAGAAAAGTTTTGTTATTTATCAGTTCTTGGAGCTAATAGTTTAGGTCAAGCGCCTGACCCAGCGCCAACGAAGCTCAAGAATTGGCAACCATTTATCGCTTTGCACAGCAAAATTTGTGAAATTTGCGAAACGATTTTTCGTCTGAGAAATCTTCCTGCGATAGAGGTCCAGACCATTGATATCTTGAAACAGCGAACGGGACTTTGAGCGCAATGCTCTACAAATTTGGTTTGACCTACGTAATAGCTTTGGGAATTTTAGGCAAACCTTTTGAACATAGAGATAAAAGTCCCGTTCCCAGTGTCAAGATGTTAGAAATATATGGCTATATCGCAAAAGGATTCCAGACGAACCACCGCGTCGCACTTGCCAAGAACTATTTTTTATAAGCGTTTAACTTTTTTTTTTAATTTCTAAGACAAAATTGCCTTGGACTCGACTTTTACGTTTCGTCATTATTCGACGAGGTACAGTGAAAGATGACAGCTCATTTAGAACCTTGAAAATCATAATTACGTTCGTCCTTGTGACAAATAAACTTCTTCACAATGAACAGCCAAATTTAGTGGACTTCACCTATGTATTCTTTCGTTCAATGATTTTGTTTTCAACATCATCATTCAGATGTCTTAGAAACTGTCTGAAACGTTTTTCCAAAATACATCCCTTCCGTGATTGCAGTGATAGATAATGATGATTGAAGTGTTACTAAGAGACGGTTCACGATTCCGTATGGAATTTCTTATTCACTATTTTGAAAAGAACAATTAACAAATCTCATTTTGCAACCGGAATTAATGATTTTCCACTGAACTTGAATAAGTTTTCCAGTGTTTCTTTCTTTGCTCTAAATAACCTTACAAATGTATCTTTTACAAAACACTTGAAATTCTAAATTATCGTTAAATCTCGAACTTCGTTTCTAAAAATGTTAAGTTAAACATGCAGCTTTGTTTGATCTTCTTCTCAAGGAAATATTTTTGACTTCATTGCAATCAAACAAATATTAACATGGTTCTCAGGTGCCAATGTCCTAACTTAATATGTTAATTTTTGTAACAGCTTTTTTACACGAATTTTCAAGCATTGACCATTCTTAAAAGCTGTTTAAGGTCTTGGATAACTTCATACGTGTATTAGTTGTTTTAGAATCACTTCTCGAGATTGAATTCAAACGAAATCCGGTCTCAAAATCAGCGAGGTATGACAATTTAGAAGTTTTTGTTTTTTTGTTTTTTTAAGTCTCTTAGTTATCTTCATCGTATTGAGATTCATACAAGACCACATGACAAGAACCGTTGGATAACTCACTGAGTAAGCTAGGAAATTGAAATTTTTGCTCGAACCAACGGGTTACGTTAAATATGCAGGACAACTTCAAGTCGTCAAAACGTTCGTCATTGCCGCTTACATCAGTCCCTTTCAGGACTAACCTCACTTGGACTATCCCTCTAAGGGATCAACTGGAAATTTCTCCTAGGCTCAAAATATTTGCTAAATTTCGAGAGTTTCCTGTAAGATTTATATCTTAAAAAGCAGAAACTGTGTCGAGAAAAGGGTAAGATAACATGGCGCGATGAAAGAAATGTCGCAACATCTGTTGATATCGAGAAAGATGTTTTTTGGGGACTCAGAATTTTTTCTTTGTCCCACGCTAGTGGCAAGACGAAAATGCGTCTTTCACTATTTCTTAACCGAGCTCAAAACTTGCCATCTCTCTTTTTCTATTTACAAATCTGTTGATATCGACAACTCTAATTCTCTCTCACAGGATGAAAAGGCGCATAGCAACGATCACGTTCATCATCTTGTCAACCATTTCTTTGACAAAAGGTAAGTCAGCCAGATAACGGCTTAAAAGTTGCAACTTAAGACTCGCTCTTGAATGCGGTCAAATGGTAGTAGTGTTCTTTTGGTGGGATTAAGCCAGTGTGTGAGAGAGCTTCCTGTCATTCAGTCTTGCCTGTTGTATGCTGGACTGTTCGAAATATCAAGTCCGTTTTCTGTTTGTGTTGGTGAGACACATGAAATAAATTTTGGTTTCAGTGATCACCATACGCTTAGGCGTTATTTTAAAACCCAAATCCAAACATATCTATGTAGGTTTGCTAGCGTCTAGTTTCATTCTACTTTTCGTACTGTCCAACGACTTCCGTTTTAGTTGGGTTGGGCCTGGATCGCCTTTGGTTCGCCTGCTGTTCATTCCATTTTTGTCAGCCAGAACTTTACTCCGGTTGCTAAGTAAGGGAAATACTACCTGTAGATCTAGACTCTGGTTTATCTCTGTAAATGTGATTTTAACCCTAAACGTTTTTTTGACCCTTTTCCTCTACGTATCAAGAAATGACCCATTGTTCCGGGTCAACTTTTCCAAACAAAAGTCCTGAGTAATTGGTAGTCCTGAGGGACTTTGGCCGAAGGGAGGCGGAAAAGCTCGTAACTGATCGAGAAAATTATCGGAGTGGAAATTTTGCTGCACTGGGGGAGTGGGTAGTGTAAATATGAATTAGTAAAATCAATCTCCATCGGTGTACCCAGGGGTAGACTTGACCCTCGTTTAGCGCATTGAGCCAAAGGTTCGCAAATTCAGAAATAATTAAATTTATCCGTATTGCAGTGACTAATTTAAACCACCTCTCTCTATATGTAAGTCAAGTCGCCTGGTTTTTACCAGTCAGTTTTTTCAACGTACAAATATATTTTTTGGTCTTACTACTGATGTTAAATGCAATCGAAAGTGACGGTTTTCTGTGGAGAGCCTCGAGGCGATTGAAGACCTTGTTTCTGGCGCACAGCTGTTTTCAAACGAGGCATTCATCGTTTTTAGAACCAGCATGTTTACCTAACACGAGGATCCTTCTTTGCAAAGGCGCCGAATTCGTGTAACTATATTGATGATACAAGATATACTGATCAAAGCAATGATTTCTAGTTTTTGCGAGAGCATGTATTTGAGTTATTTTCGTTTTCAATCAAACGCGTGGCAAGATGAGGGTGTGATATTTTTTCTCTCACAAGTCTCACAATGAAGAAGGTGCGAGTTTTTTTATTTATCATTTACAAAAAAAGCAGGTCCTGCTTAAAAGTAAGTCTCTCTTATTAAAAACTACCAGAGTTTTACAGCGGATTTTAACAATCTTTGTTAAAAGTAAGGAGCTGTCAACAGCTTCTCCAAATTTTTCGCAGAGAGCAGGCGCTGGCGCACAGCTGTTTACTAATGAGGTGCTGACTTTCTGGAATCAACAAGTCTACCTAAGAAGAGGATTCCTTCATTTAGGTACTTTGAGACTGCTTGAAGTTGAAGTGACCGTTCTACTTTTAAAAAAGGAAAAGCAGATCTTGCTCGTACAAGAATTTTCTAAAAACTGTTGTGACGCTTGCGACGAAAGAGGAAACTTCGAGGGGTGTCGCTATGCGTGTTTTCTAAGTGTCGCTGATGTGGGACTACTTTACCGATCGTAATGAAACCACGAAAACCAAGATGACTATTAACGGTGTTTATTTAGATCACGGTCACGATCACGATCGTACACTGAAATTGCAATAATATTATAACGAAAGCATGAATCTAATTGAATTGGTGCGAAAGGCATGAAAGAAACGCTTTACGTGCTTATGTCGATAACGCGATTAAAATAACAACAATCAACGTGAATTAACATAAACAAATCATAAAAGGCTAAATTAAAACTACTCGAGATTCAAAGATCGGCTACACGATGACCATTTGCGGCTGATTAACAGCCCAAAGACTAAAATGTGGGCGTTACTGTGTGAGCGTCTAGTTATTTCAAAATACTCCTTGATTTCAAGATAATTAGTTGTACTGTTGTACAACACAGTACATATGTGCGCTATCGCCCAAGGTAAAAAACTAAACTTAAACATATTGAAATAAAACTAACAAAATCACTTACATATCGGTCCCGCTTGTGCCAAAGGTTTGGAACGAAAGAACGAAGTTGCTGCTGTTCAAGGTGAAATCTTACGAAACTCTGGCTTATAGGGACGCTAATTTAGCTTTTATATGCGCGAGGTGACGCTAAAATATCCGATTACAAACCAATAGGGAAAAAGATAAACATTGTAACTACGATCGTAACTAGGCACACAAATTAAAGTAATTGACAATTGATCTAATCAAAAAAAAAAAAAAAGAGGCTGTTATTTGTTCGATATCCTTAACAACTGTCAAAACTGAATCTAGAAATGTTTTTAGAATGAAATACTGCTAAAAGCAAGTTTTTCGAGGTTTTGGCAGAGCGCGTTTGTTATCACTTTTTATTTGTTCCTTTTGTCTTTTACCTTGGGCGTGGCATCCAACGAAGGTGTGATTTTTTTCATCGCTTTAAGATGTGGCGAAGAAGGGCTAACACTCGAAACGTCAGCTTTTTTACTCTTTACGGTGGCCAATTTACATTTTCAACTCAGTTGTTAATACTTAATTACCACCTGTTTTTAATTTTGTCTAGTATTTTCAAAGCGCCTCAACGTTAAATTATCACGATAGGATTTCAATTGAGTTTTTTCCTTTTTGCTTTAGGAAATGTTGCACTTGTTTGTAGTTTTGAAAGTTAGTTCTCTAATTTAAAAAGGACTTTCATCAACCTGTCACGTAATTTTTAGTTTGAAAACTTGCTCTGGCCTCGAGGAAGTCTTTGAGCAAATACTGACGATTCGTGTCGGAATTTACTATGAATATTTGTACAGCTCCACCTTGCGCGAAAGCCACGATCACCATAATTCACGGACGTCAAGAAAACACAATACAAACGATCTGCTCAAACCTCAAGGGCTTCAGAGCTACAATACAAATTTAAGTTGACAATGAGGACAAACAGATTAAACAGAATGCGATGTAAATTTATGCTGATATGCCAAATACTAAAAATTTGTTGATAAATATTTTTAACATGACAGTTTTTTAATGAGTCGTCGACATTGTAGTTCAAATAAATGTATGTAAATTTATGACTATTTTTTTTCGCCATACACACTATCTTGAAATTTGCTTACGTCCTTTTCATATTACTCATAGTTTATTGAATTGTCGTCTGTCTTGTCTCACGCAACGTTAAATCAACACGTAATAATGGCTCGAAATTATTTGAAAAGTTGCTATTCTTGTAAAATCGTTCATTTTTCTTCCTACGGCTTTGTCACCACAAGTAAGACAAAAAGCACAACGTTTTCCGTCCTTATGATAAAATCATCCCGACAATTTGTGCACGATGAAACATTTAGCCGGCTTCACGCACTCCGTAGGAGTTTTAAAACATATTTTAGGCGCACTTTTACCAGAATAAACAATACATTTCCCCCCATTATTTAACATAGTAAATGTTTTGTTCAAGATGACAGACAAGACAGATACCAGAAGCTGTTTATGTCTTTCTATAAGACACCAAATGACTTCATTAATAAATCATCTCCTATATTTTTCCAGCTTGTCTAATTCTTCGGCGGAAGTTGCTCGAATTTTGAATTCAAGTTACACTTGAAATTGTTTAAGTTCTCATGATCATTAGGTGTGATATGCCACTGAAAAACAGCTCAGTAAAACGTCGGAAACATTGTGTGATTCACATTTCTAGTCATTAAGTCTCTATTGCTTACATATGCAATTGTATTAGTCTTAATGCACGGATGGTTTAATTTGAAAACTGTCAAACAATCTTTAGAACTTATGCATGGACGAACTTTTTTCAACAGTCGTTACCTATTTGTTTTGTATCTGAGGCGAAGAACTGAACATAAATTCAAGAAAAAGTTCCAGTGAAGAAGAGTGAAATTGTTTCAAAAAAAGCTTCAAGAGATGGGGTTTTGCCTAAGTTAAAGAGGCTTGCATTTTTCAGGGAACTTATTCAGCGTCGCTCTTAAGGCCCTGTTTACCATTCGAGTTGTTGTCTTTTAACTGTCGACTGGTCTCATTCACGTTTTCAACGACGTAGAGAGTACTTTATTTAGGCGGGCGATAAATTAAATCATGCTATTTTTTGCAATTACGTAGAGACCAAACTGTTCGAGTAAAGCTCCTGTGGACTTATTTTCTATCGATTACGACTCATCTTTCGTTAAATATGTTTTATTGGCGCCTTGAAACGAATTAAGTATGTGCATATGTATAATATGGAATTAACAATCAAGGGAATGCAAGACTAGAAATACAGAATAATGTAGTGAAACTTGTCTTCATCCTGAACTTTTCATCTTACACTTAACGAAGGGTAAATTAGGATTTGCATGGTTTTTACTTAAGCATTCATGAAATAATCAGTTCGGGAAGTTAAACGCTGACAACCATAGCAATACTGCTTCCGATGAAGGAAAACAACTCAAGGCCTCTCAGAAAGTGGCATTACATCGTCGTTTCATAATCGATAACAGAATCCTTGGAACCTTTTAGCCAGGAAACATTGCAGCATTTAGGTTTTTAAAATCATGTAGGAACATTAAGCAGCAGGCTCGTAGTACATCAAGGTGGTAAGACATCCAATAAATTTTATTCGTGCCTTGAATTATGCATTGCCTCTATTTCATTTTTTACGGTCTTTTTAAGGACAGGAGTCTATGAGGAAACGGTTGCTAGATCCTTTTTTCCTTATAACCTATACTTTTGGTGTGCTTTCTTGTAAAAAAAAAAAAAAAGAAAAAAAAAAGAGAAATTATAATTTCCGCGTAACTTAACCAGCCCAGGGAAAATGGAGGAAAATTAATACTGCCTTCATTTGCGGATTTTTGCCTATCTGATAACAGGAATTTAGGATAATTTTATGTCTCAATTCCGCGCTCAGATATTTCCTCATGATTTCAGCTGAGATAAAGGAGGTTAACACATAAAATGCTTGGGACAAGACAAATTTGAGTAAAGTTTTTAATTGTTTTTGTTGATGTCGCTGTTACCGCTGTTATATTTTTATATTAAGTTGAAACAAGAACAAAAATTGGTAGCATCGAGCATCACTTGTCTTTTGTAGAGAGCATTTTCGATATTATTTTAGGGAAGAGAACAAAAGCCATTAATAAAAGCTATACGCAAATTTTTCTCAAGTTCCTTTTCTATTTCATGATCGATAAGTCATAAAAAAAAAACTTTATTCTTCTTTATAAACCTTTTTCTCTTCCTTCATTATACAGGTCCTTGAAAATTCAGATTTTTTCTACTTGAGTTTACACGATCGCCTTTGGTTATTTAGACCGATTATCATAGAAAGAGGAAATTTATGCTAATTTCAATTGAGACAAGCCATCTTTTTTCTGGCATCACGCAACAGATTCATACATGGGGTGATGTATGAATAAATTCAGTATACATTGGAAATAGTAAACTTAGATTAAAAAATGTCAAACTCTATATTTCCCAAACCAGAAATATCGAAATAATCGGCAATTTAACGGTCGACAGATGCCACCTTCTATTGAGGTGAGTACCTTTAAACTAATCATTGAACATGTTTGTGCTAATAACTTTCTCTTAGACTTGCACAATACGCGATTTTAACTTTTGATAGACAAGCTATGTTTATGGACGAATATACGATAAAAAATTGCAACTATTCTTTGCCATTTCGGCTGCCCATGCACTAGAAGTGATTATCAACATTGTCTGTGTGCGTACAGCGTTTAAAGTCTGGTTAAACAGGTGTTCTTAGGCAATATTGCCTGATGCGTTATAGTTAAACAAATCCCTTAGAGACTGGGGCTCCACGCTGTGGTAGACCAAGCACACACCAGGGCAGGTGAGATCCAGATATAGAAACTTCTTTCCTTAGTGTAGAGGCAGTAAAATCATTGTGTTTTCGCTAAAAAATTGGGCTGCAATGGCCGTGACCATAAGCTGCACTTGCTAGGCTTGAAATTTTGACGACTGTGTCACTCCAACCAATCTATTAATAAAGTTTTCATTGTGAGACATACGTTCTAGGGTTGTTTAGTGCGATTGTAAAGGAACTGTTTGCGTCCGTCTGCGATGACGGACAGTGGGTTATTTTTCCTTTCATCAAAATGCTCCATTCAAATCTCCTTTCTTCTTTTCTTCAAAAAACTTTTTCTTCATTAAAAACCTTGTTTCTGGCGCACAGCTGTTTTCAAACGAGGCGCTCATCGTTTTAAGAACCAGCATGTTTACCTGACACGAGGATCCTTCTTTGCAAAGGCGCTGAATTCATGTAACTATGTTGATGATACAAGATATACTGATCAAAGCAATGATTTCTAGTTTTTGCGAGAGCATGTATTTGAGTTATTTTCGTTTTCAATCAAACGCGTGGCAAGATGAGGGTGTGATATTTTTTCTCTCACAAGTCTCACAATGAAGAAGGTGCGAGTTTTTTTAATTTATCTTTTGCAAAAAGGCAGGTCCTGTTTAAAAGTAAGTCTCTGTCATTAAAAACTATCAGATTTTTACAGCGTATTTTAACAATCTTTGTTAAAAGTAAGGAGCTGTCAACAGCTTCTCCAAATTTTCGTAGAGGGCAGGCGCTGACGCACAGCTGTTTTCTAACGAAGCGCTAACTTTCTGGAACCAACAAGTCTACCTAAGAAGAGGATTCCTGTTTTACAAAAGCACAGAATTCGTGCAACGATGTTGATGACACAAGATGTACTGATCGAGGAAATTATCTCTAGTTTTTGAGAGGACATCTATTTTGAGTTATTCTCGTTTTCAGTCAAACGCGCGGCAAGACGAAAGTGTGATATTTTACTCACAAGTCACACAATGGAGAAGTTACGAATTTTTTGCTTTTCGTTTGTTCTATATTCTCTTTCGGAGAAAAAAAAAGCAGGTCTTGCTTGAGCTTACATAGTTTTACGACGGATTGAAACAGTCTTTATGAAAATTATAAAGCTATCAACAGTTTTCCCAAATATTCCCTTTGTAGAAAGCGGACCTTGGGACTTTATGTTTGTTCTCAATCAACCGAGGCGGCATTTAACGAATCAAGGGGTGTGATTTTTTTCGCGTGTTAAGTTTTTGCTGGGCTTATGCATTTACGCTACGGTAAGCAAATTATGGGAGGCGATTGCACAGCGCTTTATGCAAACTAAGAAAATAGGATAACTTTCGTAGCGCGAAATTGGATTGCCCTAAAATTTTGTAGATGAATCTGACAGCATCAGTGATGTGATTGAATAGACGTAACCTGTTGAGCAAAAAAAAAAGGAAGAAACTAGAAGAACATGACTATGCGAAAAAAATCTCACCTCCTGCTATCACACAAAAGGATGACTAGGTATCGGTTTGTGTAAACACAAAAAAATTGTGGTAGGAGATTATTCAGTTTTTCTTGCTTACGAAGCGCGAAATTTAAATATACTCGGATTACACAGTCGAGTCGAATGGGAGAAATTGACGAGCGTGTGCGACTATTTCCACTCGCCATTGTTTTTTTAACTCCTTTCGTTGAATTGAAATACGGAAAGAGAAAGATACCCGTAAAACTACATTAATTAACGACGCACGAGGCTTCGGACTTTATTACCAGGTTTAAATCATACGCTAGAGGAAGGAGAATATGAACCTTTTTGTGCACATCAGGAACAAAATCTCATTCACGCAGCGCGAAATTTAAATACCCGCACGTTAAACAATCGAGCAAATGACGATAGTCTTCTACATGATTCAACGGCGTGGTAGGCTTCGGACGTTAATACCGGTTACACATGCTCTCAGCACTTTTGTATCGCACAGTGAGCCTCTAATTGAATATATCTTTCGCCAGTTTGAGCAATGTAAAGGAAAAAACGGTGACATTTCTTTACTTCAGATACGAAAGCTACAGTCGCCCCACCATCCACCCCACCGTGACTATTTGCATCCTAAAAAATCTACCATAATCACCCCCACGGGGAGGATTTGTCGTATCATCAGTTTTGCCGATGGTTTAAATCTGCCGCTCGTATGATAATCGGAAATTTGAAAAATCCCGCGTGTATTTTAAAGCTGTTTCCGCCATTGTTCCAAAGTAGCCATATACGGTCATTGTTAATCGTTAAACAAAGCCTGCTCAACTTTCAGCTGATCCGCTTTTCTTGATACGAAGAGGTAATCAACATAAAGTAGCTCATCACTTCCAAAAGATCATACCGAAAACAGGCAAATTTATAAACTTATCGGCAGAAGGATGTCATCCAATCTGCGAACAAAAGCGACTTTTTTGCCGTTTTGCATCGAGAAAACAAGAAAGCCTTCAAAACATTCATTTTCTTTTTCGAGAAAAAAAAACGCTGCTCTCTTGGGTCGGTTGTGATGTTGATATGACAGTTAGCAACAACAATTTCTCTATCTAACATGATATTAATAACGACTTTTATGGTGGCTAGTAGAAAAAAAAAACTCGTCAGTTTGTAAGAGTTAACCCTTTTACCCCTAGAAGTGATTAACATGTAACCTCTCCCTATAGTACCCATACATTATCCGGTAAACAGGTAATGAGAATACTCAAACTTATCAGTTAGAAGTTGTTATCTTGATGAAAAACAACATTCTCGTAACTAGGGTAATTTAGTATCATCATCTGAGTTGATAACGTAAATTGGCCACCGTAGAGAGTTTAAAAGCTGACTGTAACTGACTCCAGGCGCGATTACCGCAAGTTCAGAATTAAAAGTAAAGGACGTCAAAGCACTGATCAAGAGCACTGGACTTCGTGTTGATTTGCAATGATTTATCTTTATTACAATATGTCAATGCTTAAAACTGTCAAACTAAAATACAAATAAAAATATCTAGTCCATTCTACGCGAAAGGACAAAGACGAACAATAATTGGATGTGATAAAAACACGAACACACGAAACGGCAAAACAACTAAACTAGAAATAAAACCGACGAAATGAAACTAAGAAAGGTAAAAAACCCATGCTTACCGATTGTCTTCTCTGTACGCCTGATTAGTTATAAACGCAGGATCCAAAAACTTCGCAATAAACGTATTAAACTTCGCAAACGCAAAAACACAGACCATGCACACAGACGACTAGTAAAGACGCACGAGGTTCTGAAATACGATCGGACGGAAACGTCACTAATATCTAACCTAGACAGTTACCCTGTCGTTTCGAGCGTTAGCCCAGTTCGTCGGAACGATTGGGCCAACACTCGAAACGTCAGCTTTTAAACTCTTTACGGTGGCCAATTTACGTTATCAGTTCGGTTGATAATACTTAATTACCTTATTATACTCTCCCACAAACGCAGCACCACAGTTTCTTTAGAAACTTACCCCCTTTAATCTCGTAACTAATTTACAAAGAAATGTGTAGGAACTAGAAGGGAGAATTTACATTCAGATCTTGAGAGTTAAAGGGTTGATGAACTAGACTGCGCGCTTTTCAGTTCGATCGTCCCATTTCAGGTGCGTGCGTGACGTCACAAGATGTGGCAATGTTGTTCGACACTTCAACAAGTATAACAGAGGAGGGATTTTGGTCGATGAAAAGCTTTGCAACTTTTATGATACAGCTGATGGAATTGGGATCAACGAAAACTCGTGTGTGTCTCGTAAAGTTCCCAATGAGACCAACACTGGTGTCTAGTTTCACCAAATTTTCTTCCACGGATGACATCGAGTCTGCTATTGGCTCAATTGTTTACGGAGATGGAGACACGGGTACGTTTACCCTAAGCGGTCTAAACCTTTTATACCCTAACACTAACATGCATATTCTTCATACTGCTCTGTATACTTTCAGTGCTGACGAGGGGAATTTGTCTAACAATAGAGAGCCACCATAACTGGTGATCGTTTCCTCTATTCTCGTGACGTAATGTTTGATTCAGGGGTGATATTGTGAGGAGAAATTAGAAGCTGGTCACTCTTATGGGTCAAGGGCTAAGCAAAAGGTAAAGGGTTAAAGTCACAATCGATGCATCCCAGTGGCTGAGAAAGTGCCGCGAATTTTCTTGAACAATCACACAACGTTACGTAAGAACACCGTATCCATCGCGGAAAGTGAAACTGAGATATTACATTCAGGGTTTTTTTTTTTTAATTTCACGGTATATTTTCAGACGTTGAAGAGGGTTTGAGGGTAGCAGCAGATGAACTGTTTTGGGAGGAGAGTGGTACGAAGCCGGAAGAATCCAAGATCCTGATTGTATTTTCAGATGGTGGCTTTGGAGGTTTCTACTTGGTGAGTCTTTTCTGACAAATATATCAAATAACACTCCCCTCCGAGACAACTCCGTGAAGTGTTTGTGGAGTTTTTGGTCCTCATAGCTGTCTCCTCTGGTATACCAGTTCTTCATAGGACAACTCGGTAGGTTATGGTAGACCGAAAGGACTAGCATTTTCGTCGCGGGTTGAGGAGCCAAAGTGTCTATATAAAGGAAAGTTGTCCCGATTAACAGGGTTACATCATCTGCTCTGGTAAGACAATTATCCGCGCACAAGCGGGAACATTAATCAGTCCGCGTATGGATGTCAAAGTGGCGCGGGTCTTTTCCATCAATGAACCTCTGGGAACACATCGCAGTGCCCTTAGTTGACTCCAAGCGCGGGAAAAGGCACGTAAAACTTTGCTAGTTCAATTCTGGTCGGTTATACAAATAGTGCGCGTTTTTTCTAATCGACCAATGAGCGCTGAGGAAGCTTCTCTTCTTTTACTACATTCAATCCTTTTTTTTCACTCCAACCCTTAGGATCCCAGGATAAATGCAACACACGTGATCACAGTTGCAAGCGGTCCAGTAATTCACAGAGATCAGCTCGAGTCACTTGTTAAAGATCCGGAAAAAGACTTCTTTAACATTGCTGATGATTCGGCCAAAAGAGTGGTACAACGAATAAATGAGTTGACCCAAAAGGACTGCAACGAGGGATGATTGAGCCTCACTTTCCAAGGAAGAGGAGGATTGTAGTTTTTAATGATTGAACAGATTGCTGTAAAAGATCTGAATTGTAAAAAGGGTACACGAGAGTATCTTGGTGCCACCTGTGTTTTTTGGCACTTTTTGGGGGGGGGGGGAGGGGGGGAGATAAAGGAGGTTGGGGCAAGTCTAACCTAGTAAAGATTAATTAGAAACAGATAAGCTATTAATTTAAAATTATGGTCCAGATTGATAAAAAAAAAGTCAAGGAAACACACCTGTGGGGCTACTTTATTACTGCAACAAAGCTGTCAAATGCATCTGAAACATCAGCTCTTATCCTAAGCCTTTTAATGGCAGCATAGCTTAGCTTACTGCTTAGTCAGGGTTTGGTAATGGCAAATGTATATCAAGTATTTCCAAGAGCTACTGTGTGCCACATTCATATCTAACAAAATCAACAACTTCAACTCCTTCCTTCTCTAGAAAGTCCTTCACTGTCAGACTGTCATCCAACAGGTATTCCTGCTCAAGTAGCACATCACTTGTCTCTCCATCCAGAGCACTGTCATTTTTACCACTGCCATCTTGTGCAATAACCTTTGGATTCATTCCCACAACATGTTGTGCTACCTTATTGGCCAATTGCTGCACAGAATTCAAACTAGTAATGCTATCTTTTGGCCTTAGGGCTACCAAACCCCCATACCTTCCAAGGGAACACCCTGCTACAGATTTTACAAAAGGACCATGGGCGTAACTACCAATTACATTGCTTACTTCAGTTGTCATTGTAACAACTTTGCTAATTTTGATGTTTTCCCCTAGTTTGCCAATTGTTCTTGCCACAGTTTCTGCCACAGTCTCTCTACTGTTCTTCACTTCCTCATTTCTCAATTTGTGCTCTGGAATAACTTCTCTTAAGTGTTCAAATTCACCAGCAAATGTGTTAATTTTTTGATTCTGATCTACAATCTTCTTCCGTTTTGCCATTGCTGTGTTTGCCACATTGGATACCAGGTCCACAAATAGTTCATTCCTTGCTACAAAGTCTGTCTCACAATTAACCTAAAAAAGAAACAATAACAACAACAACAAAGTGTATATTATCTTAACAACAGACAATATTCTTTTTTTTCTCCCTAAAAATTTGCACATCATAGGGTAAAAACTCATTTACTCAACTGTACTTAATCCTGAAATTCCTGGTAAAAAAATTAACAAAGAAATTCTCCTTATGAGAATAGACAAAAATTTACCAGTGCAAAGGTATTTAACAAAATCCTTCTCACTCTTTCATGGGGAAATTTGAAGAGTGAGAATCATAAAACTGGTTAGAAATCTTAAGAGTTCAACCAGAGCTGATCTGAGTATCAGAGGATTTCATCAATGATTCAAGGCTGGATGTTTTATCGCATTATTCAAGATTTCTATTGGGGGTTTCTGTAAGTGCCTAGTGCTTACTGGGAAAAATGGACCTTGATTTAAAAAAAACTCAGTTTAAAGACAGTTTACAACAGAAAAAAAAAATTCGTGCAAAAGATACATTGTTTTTCAAGCAGGTAAGAGTTTTATAACCTACTTCAACCATGGCACCAAAGTTGCCATCCACTAGAACTCCAACAAGTCCTTCAGCTGCAGTCCTCCCTTGTAGTTTGGCAGCCTTCTCCCAGCCTTGTTTCTCAGCCTCAGCCTTCAGCCATGTCAAAGCTGTATCATAATCATTGTTGCTTGCTTGTAGACCCTCCATGCACTTAGCAAAACCAAATCCAGTTTCCTTTCTCAATCTAGAAAGCAATGATTTGTCCACTTTCCTGGAATTCTGCTGTGTTGAGCTCAGGAGCCGGATGGTCAATCCTACAAATTTTATAGGGAACACGAGATTTGTCACTTTTGCCAATAAGTCTAATAAAAATTTAATTATAGTCACTTAAGGAGAACACCCTCTTCCTCTTCACACTTCAAAAGGCAGCTTGTTTATATATTTTTTTTTACCTTCAACTGCTGAATATGATTGTTCAATGATGCAATCATTTTGTAATGACAATTGAGAAAATGGAGAAATGGTGGAAAGTAGGAAAGAAAAGCCAAAATGAAAAAAAAAAAATTAAAAATTTAAACTTTTCCTCATTTCTATTCACTAGTGAATCAATACCCTAACATAAACAAGTAATTCAAAACGTAACCCTTTAACCTCTAAGAGTGAATAGCATCTAATTTTTCTCCTTACAATATATATCATCACTAAATCACACCTACATTCTAATGATTACATTCAATCGATTATAATCTGTTCCTTCCTAATCCTATCCTTAACTACTTCCGAGTTCAACCTAGCTCAAGGGAAATATCATGGAAAATCTTATTTGAAGATAAAAAAAAACATCCATCTTATATGAAGATTGTAGATATATGAAATTTTCACATATTTGCACTGCGGTGGAGAGATGAAATTAGGAGATCCTCGCAGCTAAGAACACTACTGAAACGAGTAGTTGTAAATAGGACCTGAAAAAAATTCAGGCCCGTACGGGATCCATCTTATATATTAAAAAATCTAAAAATATTCTCACGTACATTAATGTAATGAGAATATAGGAAATTATCACCAACTAAAGAAACTCTTGATTGTTAAACAAATTCCCCTTGTCAGCAACTTAGTATGAATTCTGATGTTAGGGCGTAAAGGGTTAAATGCCGTCACAATTTTGTCCATGAGTCTAATTCCGCTGATTAATCGTTCTGTGAGTAAGTTGGCTTTTCTCTAATTGATTAGGTATGCTGTGACGGAATTTATAACATGATGACTATACAATACCTTGTTTAATTCTGGTACTTATGAGAGCGGATCTCGCCCCAAATGTACTAAAAGAGCAGAGTTTGGAACAAGTCACAGCTAAACCCGCCATCTTGAAAAAGAAACTCTATGAGGAAGACTGGTACAAAGTGACCTTTCCTCTCTGCTCTCCACTCCACTTCGTCTCTTTTTGTTTACTTTAGAGTGAGGCCAAGGCTGTCAAAACATGGCCTCTGATACGGAAGTACGGAGTCAAACAGCGGTAAATATCTTTGTCGTTTAATACAATGTCTGGAAACTTTTACCATTCTTAGTTTTTTTACATTCATCCTATAGACCCGTCCTCCTCCACATTTGGAAGGAAATTTAATTTTTCACCGTGCAAGCAAGCTTGGAAGACCAAAACGGGCTTTCTTCGTGGTAAGGGCTGCACAAGCGACCAAACTTTCTATGAGTCAGAGTTTCATTTGTTTTCATTCAGCTATTCTTTACAGAAGTATGCATTTTGTGAGTCTGATTTAAAAACTTCCGTACGATTTAATCGACAGAGTCATTAATGTTTAGAAATCGTGAATTGAAATTGGCCGGAAACCGAAACTAAAATGTCCTCTCATACCTATGGTCTGACGCTGTTGTTCTTGATAATTTTTTTAATTACCACGAAGCACCGCTGAAAGTAAAGAGGTATTTTGACGTGGTCATAGCAGAGTGGTATGTTTGTACTTGTTCAGATGGATAAAGTAAAATGTGAAAATTAACCGTAAAATTTACATCATGAGGCAGAGCTTTTGGATGCTTTTGTAATTTTACTCCATAAACAGGAAGGGTTAGCTTGTCACCTAAACTTTGATCACTTTTCTTTTCTTTTTTTTTTACATTTGTATATTCTAGTGGCAGATACATGAGAAGGTTCTAAGGGGTCCAGACCCCCCTTCCTATTAGACCTGTGGATTCTTTTTTTCATCTTGTAACACAAAAATTGTTTAAATCACAAGATTACAGGCTGGTACTCCCAGTATAAAGTATTTGATATTTACATTTCTTGCAATATTTCCTAGCTTATATAGACCATGTTAAAAAAAAGAGAAATTTCTTTGTTTCAGAATCAAAGGTTGGACCCCTTATTAAAAATTCCTGGATCTGTCCCTGTATTGAATAACAAAGTTGATGAATAACAGCATTTATAATTTTCTCTTGATGTACAGCTGTTGGAGACAGTGATATATCAGTATGAAAGCAAGGACATGTATTATAAGAGGCAAAGATCAAAAGAGGATTTAAAAATATGTCTGGAAGAGGTAAATCAAAATTATCATTGTGCTTATAGATGTAATTGAAGTTGTACAATACTGTAATTATATTAAGCTATATTATCAAAAAGTTAGTATTAGTCAAGGTATTAATTGGCCCACATACCTGTCAAATAACTGCAATTTATTATTACTCATGCAGTTAATTTCAGAGCCTGATTGGGACTTTCATCATTAATTCTATTTAGTTATAAAACTTACCATACATCATAGAATTTGCTCATATGGATGATTGTTTCAAGGCTTGACACTTGATGTAGTTATCATTTTGCTAATCATTGGTGATTATGTTGTTAGGTCAGTGGTATAACAGAAATTTTGATGTCCAGCAAACAATACGAGAACTGCAGCTTCAAGCTGACACTTAATGGCGAAGAGGCTAAAGAGTACAAGTTTTCTGCTGAGGTACTGATTCTAAAATTATCTACACCCCTTACGCCATAATGTCAGTATGCATACTCTTTACTGTGTTATATACATTTCCTAAGGTGCTGACAAGGAGAATTTGTTTAACAATCAAGAGCATCTTTAGTTGGTGATTGTTTCCTTTTTTCATCCTTAATGTTTGAATTAGGGGTAATATCATGGAGAGGAACTACCGGTATATGCTAGTTGCTCTTGACCCTTTTACTCCCACAAGTGACCAAGACAGAATTTCTCCTTACAATATCAATACAATGTCAAGCAGACAGGTGATGAGAATAGAGAAGAATGTCAACCATGGGATTATTAGTTGATCCAACACCAAATTCTCTGAACTAGCATCATAAGAACTGTATGGCAGATAGTAAGGAGAATTACTAATTAGATCTTGGGAGTTAAAGGGTTAATGGTTAAAGAGTTAAAAGGGGCCAAATATTTTTTGATTATTACACCTATAGACACCACTTTACCAGTGATCCAAATTTCCTTGCAGGAATCTGAAATCTAGCCATATTTTAAGTTTTACCAATTCCCCCTTCTCCTATTAGAGAAAAAATAATATTTGAATTGAGGGCTTCACGCAGTGTCTCCACATACTGAAACTAAAATTGACACAGGTTATCCAAAGCTTCAAAATTCATTCAAATATGAAACAACCCTTAAACAGAAAGTCCAAAGTTTAGAAGGAGTTAAAATTTGTTGATTTGACTCTTATTTTAAAGAAGAGTTATTCAAATTTACTTTTATCTGGGAGATTTAAAAAGTTTTAAATGTGATAAAGAGGTTTTTCTTGCATAGAGGAGACTTCCAGATATTCTGGAGAGTTGGCCAGTACACACATTGCTGTACTGCATACATCATGCTGTGGAAGAAGCCCATCATTTATGAATTGCCATATAAAAATTGAAATAACAAGCTTTCATGGCAATCAGTGTACTAAATATGGCTCTGGTCTTCATGGTGTTTTTTCTTTTGCAGTCTAGGCAAGCAATGGAAGACTGGGTGAATGGCTTAAGAGAGGCCAAAGAGTTTTGGATACGGCATTACAAGAGGCAAGCATTCAAGAAGCAATTCATCAATCAAGGAAACTTTACAGATGTGTCTGGCCCAGTTTATGATGAAGATGAAAGCCTAGTAAGTTTTCAGGACAGTTAATATTCCTTCCCTATTTAAGCAAAAGTGATCATTACAAATAACAGCTATTTCCACATAATGTTTCAATAATTTCTTTTTTAGGCTGACAGCATCATCTGTAGTTCAAGTGAATGCTGGTGAGACCTCAAGAAGTGTATATCTTGCAGTTTAAAATAAATTCAGGTTGAACTGATTTCAACTAATTTGATTGGGATTTTCTGTTGTTTATGAGATATGCTTATTAACCCATCTAGAGCAAAGGAGTGAAGAAATCTATTTGGTTTAAGATTAATTTGATCTAAAAGTACAATTTTTAACTACTACATATACAACTGCACAATATGTTTTTTTTTGGTTATTATTTTTGACTCCACTTTTCACTCTGTAATCCAGATGTAGAGAGAAGCATCTGGCATTAACCCTTAAACCTTTTAACTCCCATGAGTGACCAAGACAGAATTTCTCCTTACAATATCAATACAATATCAACCAGATAAGTGATGAGAATAAAGAAAAATATCAATTTGGGGATAATTAGTTGATCCAATACTAAATTCTCTAAACTAACATTACATGAATTGCATGGTTGACAGTAAGGATAATTTGATCCAAGAGTTAAAGGGTTAACTCCCACAAGTGATTAACATAAAAATTCTCACTACAATATCCATACATTCTTCAGCAAATGAGATGATTCAAACTTATCAGGTAAAAGCTGTTATCTTGATCTGGCACCAAGTTCTCATAACTAATTTACAAGGAAATGTGTAGCAGCTAGAGGGGAGAATTAACAATCAAATTTTGGGAGTTGATGGGTTAAAGGAGCAATTTTTGGTGTTGACATGCTGTTGTGCACTGTATGTACATGTTATAAACTTACTTTAATTGCTTTTTTCCAGTGAGCTAGTTCATGTATCTGTCACCACATGGGATAAAAGAACTTACACAGTTCTCCTTCCATGTGTGTTTGATATGGATGAGTTGTTAGCTGCCCTACATACAAAGTCACAAACTAAAAGATGTGCTGGCTGCCACGTTTGTAAGCTTCAACAGTCATCAATGGAAGTATGGACAGTAACAGCTAATGGAATTGGTAACGTTTTATGTTTGTTATGGTTAAAATCATTTTGTATTAAAAAGGGTGGAAAAACAATTTTAATCCAGCAAATGGTCTTAAAAAACAAAAGAAGTCCATTTGAAATTGCTGTTTAGTGGCATTTTGTAATACACAATAATAATAATTATACTAATAATAATGATAATGATATTAATTATTTGTAATGCACATTTTACATGTGCATATGATCAAATGCGCAATAAAATAAATAGAATAAAGTAAATATAAATATAAATGCTAGATAAAAATTTTAATACGCAGCCTTGTATCAAAATATACAAAACGATTAAATAATATAAACGATATCAAACAAAAATTTTAAAACTTGAATAAAAACTTTAAAACTAAATATCAATTATGATATGTTACATTGAAATAGTATGTCTTCAATAGAGATTTAAATTTAATTAAGTTATTTACATTTCTTATTGAACTAGGAAGACCAATCCAGAGTTTAGGAGCTGCACTGGCAAAAGCCCTATCAGCTAAAGTTTTCTTCATTCCAATGGTTAATGGTTGTAATAAAAGCTCATCAAAGGCTGTTTATCTTAATAAAATTAATTTTAATTTCATTTATGGCTAAAAGTTAAGAACAGTAACTGATGAAAAAAAAGAGATTTTTGGAACAAAAACAACTTTGAAGGCTGTGGCAGACTTTATAGCGGAGTACAGCTAGCCCACCAAATTGAGCAATCACATTGTGCACATAGCAACAGAGAGATGAAATATAAAAGGTTTTTAGGCTTTCTTGTGTTGTGTAGCATACCGGCAAGGGGAGACTTTCTTTGTGCAAGAAAACTTCACTGGATCATTCATTGATGTGATAGACTACTACACTTTAATTTATAATCAAGAAGACACCCACACAATTTGTTCCTTCTAAAGTTGCTTGAAGTTAGAATTTTTTTACAACTAACTTGTGTTATATTTGCATTGTGAAACCAGCATTGGTTTATTTTTAATTCCAGGGCACAGATTTGACATTGAGGATGGTACTTTAGACATTTCCAAACTTGGAAACCGCTTCTATCTTTTAGTGCACAATTACAAGGTTGGTAATTTAAGTTAAAGTTTAACTGAGAAGTTATGTGTTCAGAACTTAACTTTTCTTGTGTACATCACATGATAATTAGAGGTACTTTGTGAATTAATTGTCCCCTTTATATCAAGACAGAATTCTCGTTTTTTTTTTTCCCAGCTACTGATTATTCACTTTGATGATGGCACATTTCAAGTACTTCCTTCTTTAGTTTCCATAAAAGCAAAAGAGGTAAATGGAATGTCTGATTAACCAATTCACCCCCATGAGTGATCAGCAGCTGAATACTTCTCACATTATCACCTCTTCACCAAACATAAGGGTCATGAGAATAAAAGATATGATCACCGAGTCAGTAAGCTTTTGATTGATAAACAAGGTCTCCTTTTCAGTACAATTAGGAAATGTTTAGAGAACAGTGTGGAGAATATGCATGTTTATGTAAGGGTATAAAGGATTAATTTTTTTCAAAGTAGTGGTTCCTAGAGAGATACTGTTATTACTGTTGTGTTAGCAAACATACATTGTTCACTGTCGTAAGTAGAAAGCTTGGAAACTGCTACCACAGTGTAAGTTCACTCTGAATTTGGATGGTGGATAGCAAGACTTTTTTTCCCTTAACACTTGTTCCCCAGTTTAGGCATACATATGGGAGCATAGTAATATTACTCTACACATTTCCTTGTTTTGGTCCTTACATCTTAAAGTATTCCCACCAGGAAATAATGTACAGTTTAGTTGGACTGGATCTAATTTTTTTTTAATTTAGAATGGTTGTAGTAGTTACCACTGTGTCACTTGATTTCTATTATCTGCACATCTCATGGTTCCTGTCACAGATCCACTGGGTGGGTCTGAAACACACACCCCCCCTCCAATAGACCCAGATTGTTTTATTACTTTCCTTAGAGCAAATTTCGTTCAATGACAGGATTGCATATAGCTATGTGATTTGAAGCATTTAAATTTGCTCAACTTCAAATTTCTGAGCTTATTGAGGCTCTAGTAATGAAAATAAAAGAAATTCTGCTTTTTCTGAAGTTTTTGTTTCCAAACTGAAGTTCGAGGTAGGGGGACTGGTACTCAATTCCACGAATATTCCAGCTACTTTTCTACATCATTTTACAGTGTAGAGAAATGAACGGTCTTTTTCCAATTATTTCAGGTTCCTCGTATTCCTTCTTTGGCTACCAAACTAGAGTCTCTTGGTATCGAGAACTTTGGTTTATTTCTGGTTAATGACGATGGAACGTGTAAGTTGTATATCTAAAGTTTATTTCAACCACGTCCTTTGTTGGAAAAGCGGAGCTCTTAACGTTAAGGAAGAGTTTTCCTTGGTAGTATGTGTTTCGTTCTAGCATAAACACACGATTTCTAGGTAACGAACAGTCTTTATTTGTAAACTAAGTGCGCTCTCATGTAGATATATGTGATCTAAAACCTTTTCGATTAGATAACATCGACCGCTGTATCATGTGTCACCTGAGGTGCACGTGATCTCCGAGTGTGCTCTCGTTACATCCTTTCTTTCATAAGAAACAAAACGAAAACAACGGAACAATCAAAACAAACATGAGAAACAAAAAAAATCAAAACCACTATCCAAAAGAATCAACTAGTCAAGTCCGGTAATGTCTTTGTCTCTCATGACACTGACTCAGGTTAACGAACAAAGTCTTTCAGATAGGACGGGGGCTTCGTTATTCGACCACTGCGAGTCTGGTTGCCTTTGGAAGCTTGCGATGTTAGATCAGTCGCAGGCTGCTCGATCGCTGGCTCCTGTGGCTTCGCTACTTCTGAGCTGGAGTGACCACTGGCGTTAGTTTCTTGTTCAATGTGTTTAGATGGCGAGGGAAGTTCTGTCTGCTTGGGCATCTGGGTTGTTGGCGTGTGAGACTCTTTTGTAGTTGCTTTCAGATGCCTTCTATTTCGTCTAAGGGCAGAGCCATCTTCTGTGAGGACTTTGTAGGATCGCATGTTCACCTGTTCCTGAACAGTGGCTTTCTTCCAGGGCGCCTTGGGGTTGTTTGTGGGCTGAATGCGCACTGAGTCTCCAGTTTTCAGTGGTGGCAAATCTCGAGCGTTTCTATTGTAGTAAAATGCCTGCTTGGTTCTTGTCTTCCATTTTTCTTCTTGGACATTTTCGGCGAGTTTGGGTTTAAGGAGCTTCTCGCTTGTTGGGAGTAGGGTCCTTGTTCGACGACTCATTATTCGTTGTGCTGGACTGCTTTTCATGCCTTCTGAGGGTGTGTTTCGGTGGTCGAGGATCGCGAGCCAAGGATCTGTTCCATCTTTGTTAGCCTTCTTAATAAGCCTTTTCACAGTCTTGACTGCGCTTTCCGCCATACCATTGGACTGCGAATGTCCGGGACTTGAGGTTAAATGATTGAATTCCCAATCTCGAGCAAATCTCCTGAATTCATCCGAATCAAACTGTGGGCCATTGTCGGAAAACACAGTGTTCGGGATGCCATGCCTTGCAAAGTGTTGCTTCAATTTGTAGATAACAGCTTTAGATGTTGTACTGGACTCCAACCTATCGACTTCCCAGTAGTTGCTATAATAATCTACCGTCACGAGGTAACGTCGGTTGTTTGTCTCAAACAGATCAACACCAACCTTGGACCATGGCCGGTCAGGTACCTCATGTGGGTGGAGTGTTTCCTTCTGCTGGGAGATCTCAAAGGTTCGACAAGTTTCACACTGTCTGACAAAGTTCTTCACAGCTGTGTTCATTCCTGGCCAGAAAACGCTTTCTCTCGCGCGTCTCGAGCATCCTTCCACGCCAATATGTGATCGGTGGATTCTGGATAGGACTTCTGGTCTGAGGGATTTTGGAACTACACATCTGTCTCCTTTGAAGATAATTCCATCTTGCGCTGATAGCTCGTCACGAACGTTGAAGTATGGCGTGACGTCATTTGGGAGATCAATCTTGGTCTCAGGCCACCCTTCTCGAATGACTTTCTGAAGTGCTTGCATCGTGCTGTCTCGCAGACTTTCTTTACGGATATTGTCTAGGCTAGCTTTGCGGAGTGGCAGAAACTCGACCATATGTATTTCTTCAACTTCTTTGTCGATGGTTAGCACTTCATCGCGCGATGTGGTGTTGGGAATGGGTGCTCTAGAGAGTGTGTCTGCCAGATACATGTGCTGGCCTGGCTTGAAACCAATTTCGAGGTTATACTTCTGCAGGCGAAGTAGCATTCGTTGTAGACGCTTGGGGGCGGCCACGAGGGGTTTGCGGTAAATAACTTCAAGTGGTTTATGGTCGCTCTCAACAATCACTTTGCGACCATAAGTGTATTGGTTGAACTTCTCGGCTCCAAACACTATGGCTAGCAGTTCTTTCTCTATTTGCGCATAGTTGCGTTCTGTATCCGTCAGGGATCGCGATGCGTATGCCACTGGCTGACCATTTTGTAAAAGCGTAGCTCCAAGTCCAGTGTCCGAGGCGTCGCATTGAAGTACAGTCTCTTTGGCGGGATCAAAGTATCGGAGGACAGGTGCTTGGGAAGCTGCTTCTTTGATCTTCTTAAAGGCGCTCTCATGGACGTCGCTCCAGTGTCGTGACCGGAAGCGAGTTCTGTTACCTTTTATGTTGCGTGATTGTTATATGATATGATATTGAAAAAGGATAGAATTACGGACAGATAAGATTTGATTTAGGAGAGAATACCACGACGTGTACCGACAAAGTGAAAAAATATTAAAATCTGGTGAAAATCTTCAGAAGCGTGAGTTTCCTTTGTCGGCGAGCACCATTTCCCGACAAAATTGGCGACCCTGCCAGGACACGGCTTAAAAGAAACAGAAAATTCATCACAGAAATCACACTGACCGCGTGGTTTTATCAAAAACAACAGATGGCTGAGCTTGAGCAAGCGGTGAAAAAGATCGACGCAAAGCTCCGAATGTTGAAATTCACGACCGAAGAAGTACCTAGAATTCGAGAGAAGAAAGAACTGAAAGCGTTAGAGCGATTGCAAAAGGATTTGGAAAAACAGCTAGACGGCGTTCATGAACAGAAGGTTCAAATACAAGCGCTAAAAATAGAGCAAGGAGACGACCCGAACGACGTGAGAGAATGGACATTGGAAATCGAAGGGCAAGTCGACGTATTCGAAAAACTCGCCGATAACGTGAGAGTAGAGGCAAGGAATCTACGAGAGGAGGCTTTACGCGAATTGAGAGACGAGGAGGAAAAGAAAGAAGAGGAGAAAAGGAATCGTCGTTACGAAGAAGAGTTGAAATTCGAGGAGGCAAAATTGAAGGTCAAACGCGACCACGAAAAGAAATTAGAAGAGGATCGAAACAAATCTCTAAAGGAGAGTGGCGCCAAGTTACCCAAGTTAACCATCACTAAATTTCAAGGAACCCACCTCGACTGGTTGAGGTTTTGGAGCCAATTCGAAACTGAAATCGATAAGGCTAGTATTACACAAGTAGCGAAATTTTCATACCTCAAAGAGCTTCTCACCCCCAAAGTTCGTGCATCGGTAGATGGCTTGCCTTACAATACAGAAGGCTACGGACGAGCTAAAAGCATTCTGACAGCAAAGTACGGGAAACCGAGCGAAGTGTCCAACGCGCACATGCAGTGTATTATTTCCTTACCCACCATACAGGGATCTCAGCCAGCAAAAATACACCCATTCTACGAGAAGCTGTCAACTAATGCTCAAGCACTGGAAACCATGGGAAAAATTCAAGAGATAAATGGCTACGTTCGAGTTACCTTGGACAAACTACCTGACATCAGGGCTGACCTTGTCCGTTTGGACGACAACTGGCAAGAGTGGGGATTTCCTCAGATGTTAGAGTCACTTCGAAAGTGGTGCGAAAGAAATCCGTTGCCTTCATCCGAAGAACCAAGCAGTGGCAGAACCCTGCCGCCTAAATCCCGAGACAAATTGTTTAATTCGAGGCAAGACGAGTGGAAACCGAGACCATGCGTTTATTGCAAATCTAGCGGACACAAGTCCCTCGACTGTGACGAGATAGTGGGTGTGGCACAGAGAAGAAAGCACCTCAGTGAGAAAGGTTTATGTTTCAACTGCACTGGTACCAAACACCGAGCTGCTGAGTGTCGTATTGTGAGAGGTTGTCAGAAGTGCAACGGCAGACATCATACTTCAATATGTGACAGAGATTCCCAGCAGATGTTGCTAGCCACCAGTGAAGGAGCAGTCATTTACCCAATCGTGGTTGTCAATGTGGACGGCGTAACATGCCGCGCGTTACTGGACACTGGGGCGGGAAGCTCGTATGCCTCAGCAGCACTTGTCAAACGACTTGGAAAGCAACCGTCAAGAATAGAGCACAAGAGAATTGACATGATGATGTGTTCGACAAACCAGAAGATTCAACAATACAACGTCAAGATTGCAAACACCCATGGGAGTTTCGAGATGGCAACCACAGTGAGCAAAGTCGATAAAAGTGTCCTACTGTCGGTGCCCAACCCAAGATATTCGGAAAAGATCAACCAGTTCACCCACCTCGAAGGAGTAGTCATGGATGATGGAGACACGAAATCGGAACTACCCATCCATCTGATACTGGGGGCTAGTGAATACTCGCGGATAAAGACCGACACAAAACCAAGAATTGGAAAGGCCGGAGAACCCATAGCTGAGCTAACCACTTTAGGCTGGACAATGATGTCGGCCGGAAAGGAAGCACACCTGAGCAGTGTTTATCTCACCAGAACGTCGTCCACTGATTACGACCAGCTGTGTAGTCTTGACGTGTTGGGCCTTGAGGACAGGCCAAATGGTGATCAGCAAACAGTGTACGACGATTTTAAAGAGCAACTCAGACGAAGCGATGAAGGATGGTATGAGACGGGGCTACTATGGAAACATGGTCATGATCTCCTCCCAAACAACGAGTGTGGAAGTCTACGAAGACTCGAAAGCCTGATAAAGAAATTACAGAAAGAGCCCAACCTTCTGGCCCAGTATGACGAAGTCATTCAAGATCAGTTGGCGAAAGGGATCGTAGAGAAGGTGTCTTCAGACCCAGTGGGAAGAGAGTTCTACATCCCACACAAGCCTGTCATCAGAGAGTCAGCAGAATCCACCAAGCTGAGAATCGTGTTCGATGCGTCAGCGAGATCAAATGAGAAGAGTCCCTCCCTTAACGATTGTTTGGAGACGGGGCCACCCCTTCAGAACCTGCTGTGGGATGTGCTAATAAGAAACCGTCTGAAGCCAGTGGCGTTGGCTGGTGACCTTAAGCAGGCCTTCCTGCAAGTACGTATTCGACTAGAAGATCGAGATGCCTTAAGATTCCACTGGATAAAGAACAGAGATGTATCAAATGTGGAAGTGTTGAGATTTACCCGTGCATTGTTTGGCCTGGTGCAGTCACCGTTCTTGTTAGGGGGAACACTGCAGCAACACCTGGAAAGCCTAAAAGAAAGATACCCAAAAGAAGTGGAAGAGATCAAAAAGAGCCTGTACGTGGACGATGTCATTACGGGTGGAGAAACCAAAGACAAGGTGCGCAAACTAAAAGAAACAGCTGTTGCAGTTTTTGGGGAGGCGCAGTTCGAACTACACAAGTGGCATTCCAACGAGCCAGATCTGGAAACGAACGAAGAACCGAAGTCGGAAGACGAGAGACAAAGTTATGCCAAGGAACAACTTGGAGTTAAAACTGGAGAAACCAAGATGTTGGGGCTACCATGGGACAAGACGGAGGACACCATTGCTGTGAAGTTTCCAGAAGCACCCCCAGAAGTGACTAAGAGGGAAATGTTGCGGTTCCTCGCTTCAATTTACGACCCTCTTGGCCTAGCGTCACCAGTATCCCTCGTGGGGAAGTTCTTGTATCGAGAAGTTTGTGACCAACACCTTCCATGGGACCAAAGCGTACCCGAAAACATCAGAAGGCAATGGCAAAAATTCCAGAAAAACCTCCCAGACCACCTTCAATTCCCGCGCAGTTTAGCAGGCTTGCAAGAAACCATTGAAGCAATCGATTTACACGCGTTTGGAGACACAAGTGGGGCAGGATCAGCAGCTGTGGTATATGCAGTGGTTCATCAAGCTTCAGGCGTGAGCAGAGGATTGCTGGCAGCGAAATCGCGCTTGGCGAAAAAGGGCCTCACTATTCCTAGACTGGAATTAGTATCTGCGCACATGGCGGCAAACCTCGCCGAGAATGTGAAGAACGCCCTAGAAGGCCGGCCAGTTAGATCAGTCCATGGATGGCTGGATAGTACTGTGGCCCTTCACTGGATCAGAGGAGAAGGGAGTGCCTACAAGCAATTTGTGGCCAACCGAGTGAACAAGATACGAGAGAAAGAGTACATTCACTGGAGGCATGTTGGTACCGACCAGAATCCCGCTGATATTGGCAGTAGAGGTTGCCAAGCGGACAAGCTGAGAGAGCTGTGGTTAATGGGTCCAAAATGGTTGACAGAGCCTGATCGTTGGCCAGCTGAAGTATTCACAGAACCGAGCAAAGAAACCGAAGCGGAAGCTAAACTCGCAAAAGAAATCTTCGCAACTGCTACAGAGACCAAGGATGACTTCGACGAAGTTTTAGAGAAAAACAGTTTCTGGAAAACGGTACGGGTGACAGCATGGATAAGGAGATTCCTGAACAACTGCAAGTTGAAGAAAGCAGTACGACTCAGTGGTCCTCTAACAACAGCTGAGACGGACAAGCAGGTGCAATGGTGGATAAAGAGGGCCCAAGCAAGCTATGAAATGACGGAAAAGTTCAACGAGGACAAGTTGACCCTCAACCTACAGAAGAACAACGAAGAGTTGTACGAGTGCCGTGGTAGAATTCAAGGAAGCTATCCAATCTATCTACCATCAAGTGCAGTGTTGACAGAGAAGTTGGTTCTAGATGCACATATCCTGACCTTACATGGAGGAGTTGGACTCACGATGGCCTTCATCAGACGTGACTATTGGATACCTCGATTGAGGCAGCTAACCAAGAAAGTGATCAGAGGTTGTTTTGGATGTAAAAAGTTCCGTGCTGTGGCATTCCAAAGTCCACCTCCTGGAAACTTACCAGTTGACCGCACCATGGGCTCAGTTCCTTTCCAGGTACTGGGCGTGGACTATGCCGGCCCAATACCATACAAAATCAGTAAGAAGAAGGAAGGTAAAGCCTATATCCTGTTGTTTGCCTGTAGTCTGACCAGAGCCATCCACCTGGAGCTGTTAAGCGATCAGAGTACAGAAGAGTTCATTAAAAGCTTGAAACGGTTCATAGCCAGAAGGGGAAGACCACAAAAGGTGTACTCCGACAACGGAAAAAGTTTCATTGCGGCGGCGAAATGGTTGAGAAGCATCATGAACGACGAGAAGATGCAGGATTACCTGGCACACCAGCAGATCACGTGGCAATTCAACCTGAGTAGGGCACCGTGGTGGGGCGGTCAGTACGAGAGGTTGGTGGGGCTTGTAAAGCGGGCCTTGTACAAGTCTGTTGGGGGAGCGAGGCTCACGTGGAGCGAGTTTGAGGAGGTGCTCCTAGATGTGGAAGTTGCACTTAACAACCGCCCCCTAACTTATCTGGAAGACGATGTCCAGCTACCCACGCTGACACCAAATGCCATGATGTTTGGCCAGCCCAATCTGTTACCAGAAGATGATCCAGTTTCGATCGAGAGTAAAGATTTAAGGAAGCGAGCCAAGTATCTTCGACGCTGTAAGGATGTGTTGTGGGCCCGATGGACCGGGGAGTACATCAAGAGTTTGAGAGAAAGACATAACCTCAACCACAAGAAAGAAGAACCACAGATTAAACCCGGAGACGTCGTTCTAATCCAAAGTGACGAAAGAAACAGAGGGAAGTGGAACCTCGGAATTGTAGCAAAGCTCATCAAGGGGAGAGACGGTGTTGTCAGGGCAGCCAGACTGAGGGCAGGAAAATCGTTCCTGGAGCGCGCACTCCAACAGTTGTACCCCATGGAGTTGTCATGCGACCGATATCAGGAGCCTCAAGACCCAGAGTCAAATGTCCTCAACCCCAGAGCCAGGGCATTCACACCCAGGAGAGCAGCTGTTGCCGCAGCGGAACGTATCAAAGACATTGCCAGACAAGACGAACAATGAATTTGAACAAATGATTTTCTTTTTGTGTGTATTTGTTACCTCCGGTATCAAATAGGGGGAGAGTGTCGTGACCGGAAGCGAGTTCTGTTACCTTTTATGTTGCGTGATTGTTATATGATATGATATTGAAAAAGGATAGAATTACGGACAGATAAGATTTGATTTAGGAGAGAATACCACGACGTGTACCGACAAAGTGAAAAAATATTAAAATCTGGTGAAAATCTTCAGAAGCGTGAGTTTCCTTTGTCGGCGAGCACCATTTCCCGACACCAGTGCCATTCTGCATCCTTGCGCGTTAGCTGTCGAAGAGGTTCGCAAATGTCTGCCAGCTTTTTTAAGAATCTCGTCAGGTAATTCGCTAGACCAACAAGCCGCTGTACACCTTTCACATCTGTTGGTCGCCTCATGCCTTTGATGGCGTCTATTTTGGATGGGTCTGGTTTTAGCCCATCTCTTGTTAACACATGACCAACGTAGGGGATTTCTGTCATCTTCAACTTGAACTTCTCCTTGTTCAGTTTCACTCCCTTTTCGCGGCACCTTTCAAGTAGAGTTACGAGTTTTTTGTCGTGATCTTTCACTGCTTCTTGCACAGTGTCACCTTCACCCGAGATGAGGATGTCGTCTGCAACTGTGCGCACACCGGGAAGGCCTTCGATGGCTTGATCCAAACGATGTTGGAAATATTCCGGTGCGGGTGATATGCCAAATGGCATCTTCAGCCACCGGTACCGACCAAATGGAGTGCCAAACGTTGTTAGATAGCTTGAATCTTCATCTAACTCGACATGCCAAAACCCGTTTTTAACGTCACACACACTGAAGACTTTAGCTTTTGACAAGTCCGGCAGGAGATCGTCGATAACCGGAAGAGGGTAGTGGCTGCGTTTCAAAGCTTTATTTAGTGGCTGAGGGTCGATACACACGCGAAGCTTGCCGTTGGGCTTCTTAACAAGTACCAAGCTTGAGACCCAATCTGTTGGAGTGTCAACTGCTTTTATAACACCAAGTTCTTCGAGACGAGTGAGCTCTTGCTTTAACTTGGGTTTCATTGCCACTGGAATCCTTCTAACAGGCTGTTTCACTGGTTCAATGGTTGTGTCCAACTCTAAGTGAAGTTTCTTCTCAAATTTTCCTTCTCCAGTGAAAACGTCATGGAAATCTGCTGCTATTTGTTCCATCGTTAGGCCCATTGCTTCAGTCTTTTCTTGTACCAATGAGATATTCTCGTAACGCACTTTGATTAATTTCATTTTCTGCACCGTTTTGGAACCCAACAGTGGCGTGCAGTCGTTATTGACAACAACAAACTCTGTTTCGCATTCTTCATCAACCTTGGGATTTACCAGATTAACACGACATTTACCGATGGTTTCCATTTTCGATCCGTTAAACATGCTGAGGACTTGTTTCGAATGCGCGATCGGGCACTCGTTCGGTAAATCGTTTTTGCTTATCACATTACAGGTGGCGCCACTGTCGACTTGAAAACGAACGGGATGACCTTTGATCTCCATTGTTGCGAAGATTTTCGATTTGATGGGTTGACTACTGACACTTTTGACACTTTGTTCTTCCAGATTTTCGGATGAAATCGTGAAGCAGTACTCTTCATCGCTCGAATCCTGCGAAGTTTTTGCGTCTCGCACTCGGTGAATCCGTTCTTTTCTTCGTTGTCGCCCACCAAGTTTTTGTTTACATAGCTTGGCGAAGTGATTTGTTTTGCCGCATTTCGCACATTCTTTTCCGAACGCTGGGCATTTATCTCTTGATCTCTCGTGTTTTCTGCCGCAGTATTTGCAATTAACTAACTTAGGACTGGCATCTTTGCCGTCTTTTTTCTCTTTGTGGTTGAGTGCGTTGACTTCTTCTCTTCCACTCATGACTTTCATTTGCGATGCAGTTGTTTCGGCTGATCGACATACATCGATACACTTCTGAAGATTTAATTTGGGCTCTTGTAGTAATTTCTTCCTAGTTCCCGTGTCACAAATTCCACAGACGATCCTATCACGAATTAATTCGTCGGTGAGCGGACCAAAAATGCACGTTTTCGCGAGAGTTTTGAGCGCTGTGAGATACGTGTCAAATGATTCGCCGCTTTCTTGTTTTCTATTATTGAAGCAGTATCGCTCGTAAATGACATTTGTTTGGCCAATGCAATGCCTCTCCATCAACTCCAGAACTGTATTCATTACGTTCTTGTCTTCTTCATTTTCGAACGGAAGACCATTGTAGACTTCGAGGGCTTCGGTTCCAATGCAGGTAATGAAAGTAGCTACACGGTATTTATCTTCTTGCTGGTTGAGACGTGAGGCGATTTCGAACGAATCCCACACTTGCTTCCACTTCTTCCAGTTTTCTGAAATATTTCCTGCCAAATTCAATCGCGACGGAATTGGTAAATTGCTTTGTATTCCATAGCATGGCGTCGGCGCTTGAACACTCGCTGAATCTTGAGGTGGTGTAGTAGGCATCGTGTCGAAGAGGCTACACTCCTGGTACCATGTTTCGTTCTAGCATAAACACACGATTTCTAGGTAACGAACAGTCTTTATTTGTAAACTAAGTGCGCTCTCATGTAGATATATGTGATCTAAAACCTTTTCGATTAGATAACATCGACCGCTGTATCATGTGTCACCTGAGGTGCACGTGATCTCCGAGTGTGCTCTCGTTACAGTATGGGTTGTGTAAAGGGCTTTATCGCTAAGAACATCTCTTGCTCCATCTACAACGATTTAGTGTTATTGCCTACCTATACGAATGGAGTTGCGTCTTGCTTTTGTTTCCGAGATCCACACAACTGCATTCAAAAACAAGAACTAACTTAACTTAGAGATTGACGTTCGCTGTCAGAAAGCTGCGCTCACATGTATAAAACCTTCCGCCCCTACGAATCCTAAATTATAACACTTATGAAAAAAGAAACAGTTTAAAGGTAGATAAAAGGGTGACTGATTACACGAAACCAGTCTGACAATGAGCGAATAAAAATATGCGCAATCAGTGTAAGCGTAAGAGCCAGTTACAGATCAGATAAGACTATTTTGAAACACGGACTTGCTCGCGGAAAAAATAATGATCATTGGTTTCCTCAACGGAGAAACATGATCACTTATTGCTGTCACAGATAATGGCGTCCCCTAAACCCGCCCCAGCATGCTTTGCGTCTACCGACTCGACCCACTCTCCCGCTCAACGTAAAAATGGCGAATAGTATTTCCACAATTAGCCTTGTTTATCTTTTTTCTTTTTAAGCAAATCTTTTTACTCCCGAGGAGGAGCCACTCAAACATTCTCTGCAAGGTATAATCTACATATAAACACCTTTTGTGCTCAGTTTTTTAGAGAATATGAAAAAAAAGGGTTAATACTCAGGTTCAGTACAATTGATGCTCTGGTAAGCGCACATTCTTAGTCACTAGAGCAGAGTGCATACCAGGATTGTTCTCGTTGTTGGGCATGCGCACTGGCGGTGTTAGCGGTGACAGCTGGTGCGACCTTGTCCAACCCACAATAAAGATGGCAAAACGCACTCTTAAGTATGGCACTGTTATTAAATCAATGTACTGTGAAACTGTCCTAACGAATGGCGATGTGACGTTTATTGGGTAAAGTAAGATTCAAGAACCAATATCCGTTTGAGCGTAGGTTTTGGGTAAATCGTAACCAGTTACTTAAATGTGTCGATAGGAAGTTTTGCGACGGGTATGTTCTTCAAGAGTGCCTCTGCTATAATCACTTTTTAAACTCTGGGGCGTCATCTTGGTCCAAGACATAATGTCCTCTGCAGATTGTGATTCTATTGATCATGTTAAGTTTAGACTGCTTACTTCTAGAAGGAAGTAACCATTCTTATGTAGCTTGCACCGATTTTGATAAATGACTTCATGTTATTGCGTGATAAACTTTGATTTTCTGTCTTTGTGAATCATGTAGGAAGGCTGGTTCTAAAAACCGTGACTGTTTCTACACCTCTCCGGCCGCGGATTTCAGAAATTCAAAGAAAAAAGGTAACCAACGAAGTTATAGACTTCTTAACAATGCAACGGCTATCATATTGACCTTATGGTTTGGGTGAAGCGATGCAGTAATTACCAGTATTTATCACTGAAATAGTACCAAAGTCATTCGTTGTGATTAACAGATCCTAGAATCTTCCCTTTTATGTACCATTGTTCTTAATTCAATGCACGGTTGTCGTTGCAACGAAAGGTGACGCGACTTTGATGAAGTAAAGTAAGAGTCAGGAACTAATGGGATGTCCTTTTGGATGTCTGTTAATCGTAACTACTTTCGGAAATAAGGAGTTTGTATGAGAGTAAAAACACTCGAAGACGAAGTTATTGAGAGGATTATCTCCATTTGGCTTAAACTCCTCTTTGGAATTAATCGCTCTGACGGAGGGCTAATGCTCGAAACGTCAACTTGGAAACTCTTTATGGTGGTCACTTTACATTATCAACTCAGTCGATAGAAAAAATTATTTCGAGATTAATCGTTTGTTTCACATAGGTTACCATTTATTCATTTTTGAAATAAAGTGTGTTTATACATATTGGTCCTTAACTATTCTTTTAGGACCAATCCTAGCACACTTTTTCATCCCACATCATACATTACCACTCTATGCATTTTTGTTGAAATCCCATAGTAATCTTCTGTACTTGCAGCTGAGGAAGTATCAGCAGAACCGAAGGGAAATGGAGGCGCTGAAAAGAGTCGAAAAGGAACAGTGTCGGCATAACAGTAATTTGAATGTAAGTAAGACAGACAAAAATGAGGTTTCGTGTCCCGATGGTCTTGTGTTTTACGAACAACATTTTGGAATATCAAATGATGTCATGAGCCCTTCTAGATTGGATGGCTGTGTAGATATGTCAGTGGACGCTGAGAAAGACAGACGAAGTGGCCCAACGAAGCCCGTAGCTTCGATTGAAGCTCGCAGAATTTTTCAAGAAGCGGAATATTGTATCGATGATGATGCCGAGTTTCTTTCCGTTGAGGAAACTTTTAAAGGCTCGTATGAAAAAGGTGAAGATGAAATTGAAGTAAAGGTTGCGGACAATGTTAGTAAGAAAGATAATGACTTAAGTGGTTGGTCCAGACAGGACGATGGAGAGATCTTTGATGATGACAACGTCGCTTTGAACACCTCTTCTTTAGCGACGCCTGAGTATGCGCTAAATGACGAAACAGAGGAACAATTATCAAAATCATCTTCTAAAGGGAATTGGTACGCGTCAGGTCGATGTGCAGTTAGGGATTCTAACAGCGAAGAACTTTTTTCAAACGGCGATAAATCGTGTGAAATAATAAGCCGAAGGGTTCCCAAGTCAACTGACGTTGGGATGGTTTCAGAACCATACAGTAGTAGTAAAGATACAATTGCTAAACTTAACTCTTGTAGCGAGCCAGGAAATCATAATAGGAATTCTTTGTTAGTCGACGATGTGGAGGCCATCGCCTGCTTAAAGATTGACACAGAAAGGCAGGAAATGAAAACAACTGTTAACAACCCTTCACTGAATGCAAGTACTGAGAGTAAGTTTGAAAGACACCTGCTATGTGTGACAGACAGCGATGACAAATCTCCTTCAGTTCCATGTGAGTCCCTGCATCCCACAGAACCATTAGTGAAGAGAACGGATAATCAGGATGGTTTTTCCGGACTTTTAACAGTAATTGTCAAGGAAGGGGACAATAGTTGTGCCTCCTGTGCTCGTAATGAGCAATGTGATTTTACCATCATTAGCTCGCCTCGTGTTCTAGAACTGGCTCTGAAGATTTGCTCTGGTCAAAACGTCAACGAGGAGGAAGTGGGTGAAGCCAACAAATTCTCTAGAATTTGTCTTTCTGGTTGGCACTTACAATGTGAAAATGGATCGTGGGCTGTAGTTGAACACGGAGCTCTGCATTCACACAATGATATTCTCTCTTCTGAAGTGAAAGTGCATTTATCAGACTGGCTTGAAGCTTTTTTTAACAAAGAGGAGAAGCTCTGGACTGTGGTAGAAAATGAGCACATTCAGAATGAACACTCCTCTTTTAGAAATGAGATTCAGAATGAAGTTGTGAGAGATACTTTTACGGCAACAGAAGACTTGCCCAGGGATCAAGATGACATTGTTGAAGAGCGAGTGTGTACGCCAATACTTAGTCAAAGCAACTCTCTGGAGAATATTTATGTCAAGTCATTAGATTCTGAAGTTAACGATGATGGAACTGAAAACTTAACGGATGATGAAAGGCCAATACCAACCGAGGGGAATGGCGATGTTGGCAGGCCAAGAGCAGAGTCTTCGTCCCAAGGAGCTCTTCATGCAGCCACTCAACGAGTTTTCTTACACATTGTCGAGTTCGGTGAAGAGCCCGAAGAGGCACTTGATGACACCAAACATGAAAGTTTGATCGAAAATGTTTGCAGTCCTCTATGCAGCGCCCTTTGGAACATGTTATCAATCGGCGTGCGAAAAAAGTTTATTGGGAAATACACATTGTGGAACATAGTTGAAGAATTGAAGGACATTTCAGGCGATGTAGAATTGGCAGTGAACTGGGTGAATAACAGATGTGCGCGTCTAAGTGATGAGCAAAAATTCCAAGCGTTCGTTTGTGAATGTCTCAACATCGGACGTGGTACTTTGAATCAATGGCTGGAAGAATTCATCAGACAAAACAAGACTAGAGGTGATGGAAAAATAGGAAAAAAGTTCTACAGTCAAAGCGGTATAGTTTTTCAGCTCTCTGGTCAAACGCTCGAAGAACTAGTGTTGGATTTATCACGAATTAGCGGTCTACCTTTCAAAATTAATGTAGAAAGGTGGATCAAGACAAAGGGCAATAGCCTTCATGAGACACCTTTTACATTTGAATGACACTGTGTTTTTTTTTTTGTTGTTTTGTCTTTTTGGGGGGGGGAGGGTGGGAAAAAGGTTACTTATTTTTAAATACTGAGATTTTACACTGACATACTATCGTTCGTGTCTTTGACCAGATGAACCATGTGTTTTCACAATTATTGGCTTCCGATCTTTGAATTAAAATGTGAAAATTCTCAATATGTATGAAAGAAAAACATCATACTATAGAAAGTGTTTGAGCGATTTGTATTCACTCGTTGCAATGCATAAAAGACTCACTCGTCTTTTTTTTTTTTTTTTTTTGATGCATCGCAACTTGTGAATTAAAATTATTCCTGCGCACTTTCCATGGAATAATCTCTTTTATCCTCAAATTAAAAGCCTGTATATTTTATAGTGCTCGAAACATTAACTTTAATGTTACTTTTCAGCCAATGTTTTAAAATAGTCATGGTCATAAAAAACAAAAATGGTTTACTTCATGAAAACGGAAACATTCATTTCATATGTATGTAATTCAGCGTTCTGTGTTATATTTTGAAAACTTTTCATGGGTTCATTCCTCTAAAAACTTTTTGCAGGTTTTCTCACTGTGTACTTCAATCACTGAAATAAAAGAAAACGAAAGATGTCTTGTATTGTGAACGGAATAAGTAGTGCAATTGTATAAATTCTCCATCTAAAAACTCTCTGTATATTGTGTAAATGTTTATTCGTAAATTTCAATTATAGTGTAAACAACTGCAGGGAAAATACCGTATTGTAAGGCGTTTGCAATCAAGAGGTGTATGGCGTTGCAATGATGGATTTTCGTTGTAAATTGTATGTTATCTACACCTGTCATGGCTCTGTTATGGACTAAATGAAGCGTTCATCAGATGCTCTTGTAATTCATAAGCTCAGTCGTGTGTCTGGACTAGTTTTTGTTACAGCTGGACTTTGCTGCGAGTCAATTTAAAACGTTGATTCATAAGCCTTAGTTAGAACTACTACAGACCCATTCAATTCGGTAAAGTATATTTGACACGTACCCCAGTACCTCAAGTAGTCGCTATTGCATGCTTTAGGTTTGAACGCACACATATGTCTAATTTTGCATAGAGGTTTATGGACCAATATCATTTTAACCCTCTACATCCTAACATCAGTATGCATATTCTCCATACTCCTCTTTATGCATTCCTAAGGTGCTGAAAAGGAGAATTTATTTAACAATCACTAGCTTTAGATCATTATTTCCCATATTCTCGTGAACTCAATGTGTGATTTAGGGGTGATATTGTGGGAAGAAATGAAATGCTGGTCCCTCTAAGGGGTCTTAGGGTTAAACTGACTTGGCTTCTTAAGTTGTTTTCTGTGAATTTTCTTTCGGCCCTTTGAGGTTAATCTTGAAGATCTTTTAGGCCCCTCATCATCACAAACACATTTCCGTTATGATCTTTCAGTTTTTGTGACATTGCTTTTTGGATAAACTGGCTCACCAGCGTTTCTAACTGTTTGGCCTGTTTTTCTTCTAATGCCGTCGTAGCATCTGGGAAACCATTGGTCTTATAACTTTGCCACCAGGCCATCCCAATGTCTTTTTCGTCGCCATGCCAACTGTCTAGCACTTGTTGTATATCATATTCGAGTTCGATTCGAAAGCGCAGGCTAACAGGACAGGTCGATAACAGATGGATAACAGATGAATTTCGAGAGGAGAAAACTCCTCCACAAGAACAAAGCGCTCGTTCCTTGCGACTGACTTGTTTTAAGAAGGGGTCGTTGTGTGTTCCTGATATTCTTTGATCCGCTAATTCGTTAGTTTTGTGATCAGCAAAGTATCTTTTGTTTTCCAATGGTGATGAATGAATCGGAGCTTTACAGCCGGAATTTCGTCGACAATCTTGTGTCTTATTCATTGTACTGAATTTACGCGGTTCCCCTTGAAAAGAAATTTGTGTTTCGTATTTGATTTTATCCTCGGTCAGCATGGCTTCGGGAGTTTCACATTCGTTATTAATGTACAGTTCAACCTCATCTTCCAGAATTCGTTGAAGTCCCGAAGGAAAATCGGAGTGTTCGCACGTTGCATCTTTTTCTGTAACATAAATAGCTTGACTCGAATATTCGTCGCCGCAATCTTCATTTGAGACAACACTTTGATCAGACTTTTTCTCTAAGCTCTGTAAGGTAGAATCTGATCCAACGGACTGGTAATCATTGATGTTACAGGTAGTTGTCCTGGTCCATTCAAGCGTCAACGAGTGTGTTTCTAAAGTACTCTTCAGTTGCCAACTTTTGAGGTGTCCTTGACTGTTAATGCTGTGTATGAGGTTTATCAATACCGGCGGTAATGTGATTTCTTCCATAACACAAAGTTACATCTCCTTAAAAATTAAGCTAGAAAGTGAGGATCCTTTCTCTACTAAGATCTTGATTGAGTAGAAGAAAATCAATCTTAGAATTACCTCTGAGTCAATTCTCAATGATAACATTATTGTTTCGAATGCTTAGCTTCGCCCCGAGAAACAAAATTTGATAAACGCATAAATAATGCACGATCTTTTTCGTGCAATTATGTTTATGATTGGACGAAGATAAAACAGACCGCATGAAACAGGTGAAAAAAGAATGGATTTCCTAGAAAGAAAACCACACGAAATCAAAACGCGAATCAAAAGCCGCTGTATTTTCAGGACAAAATTTTTCTGTGTGAAAAACGAGAAACGAGCTTGAGAAACAAAACCATCCTTACGGTTAACTGTAGGGATGTGTTCGAATCAGTTCGTTACTCATTCCTGGCAGATTAGCATGATGTATTTCACATGCTGATTGAATATTTTTGTTCAATGTTATTTAATTTCAAGTATGAACTAAACGTTCTAGAAATTCTCCCTTTTAGCGAACAAAATTTTCTTGATAATTAAATACAAGAATTTGGTGTTAGATCAAGACAACAGTTTCTACTTGATAAGTTTGAGTATTCTCGTTACCCGCTTGTTGGATTTATAATGTATGGATATTATAGAGAGAAGTTATAGGGTAATCACTTCTGGGCGATAAATGGTTAAAGGAGTATGTCTGATTGTATCCTATGAACTTGAAGAACAGCGGTGTGACTAGGCCAGACCAACCTTTTCAAAATTTCGAGCGCTGATCACGCTTTAACTTATGCGCACAAGGGATGTGCAATGTAATAGGAAGGACTGAGAATAGATATAAGGATGACTCCTGTCTAGACTAATGATATTAGACAACGAATATTACATGGATCAACAGATATATACTCAGGCAAATCAGTTCAACGTCACAAAGAATTAAAAAAATGGGATATATCTACTCGAAATTTCCGTGGTCAAGTGGTTTTTAGAATAGTAATTTTCACTCCATTTATCATGTTTTTAGTTTCCGCACATTGGATTAATTTCTCTTGACAAATAAGCAGTAAGTATAGGCGGTCAGCTGTTGAAATGCTGAAAAGATTTAGTCAAATGTTTAGTGCAGTTGCTCACTAGGAACCAAAATTAGTTGAACACCCTCGGGAGAAGAAAAAAAGTTTCCGAAGTAGAAGTGTCTTCAAAGAGGACCTCCACTGACGTAAGAAAATAAAATAAGAATGCGATTTCCACAATTACTTTTAAGATGAATCGAATCTTCTGGATCACTGGTGGACCAAAGAAGTGCTATTTATTGTCTGATTTCTGCCGAGGAGCTGCAGGGTTTTTTTTTTATTTTCCTTCTTCCAAGTATCATGTGTTTACAGGTGAGGCAACCAACGTCTGCAATTCAATCTGCACACTCGCTCTCTAACCTCCTTACTTTATGTTAAAGTTTATTTATTTACTTTCACTGAATACAAAGAAAATAAGTAGAAACCATAGCGAGTGACGAAATGGCGTACTTGCGAAAGATACTGCATAAAGATTCGGCGAGTAACAATCCCACCAAAACAAGTTCGAAGGGGGTGAAAGCCCAAATAACGGGGATGAAGATTTAAAAAACTCTTTTTCGTGTGGTTTCCCCTTCGGAAATCCGTTATTCACTTATCATTACATCAAACCAGTGTTCAATTCGACGAAATACAAGAGGAACATGCCTTAAATTACGACCACTTCGCTTTTTCGATACCTTCGTTTGGTCATAAAATAATAATTTAAAAGGGTGTGCATTTTACAATTCTTGCACTATTTAGTCTAATAAGCAAGACCTTAGACAAACAGAGGAAAGAAGGTCTTTAAAGAGGCCTGTTTGATATGATACATCGTGTGAGTTAATCAGTTTCCGCAGCATTTCCACAATGCCACCATACTCCATTCATTATTGCCAGCGGCCATAATGTGTACGCCTGACGCGGAAACTAAAATGAGTGAAATGATCTGTGATTGGTAAGAGTAACAAGTCAAAGAACGAGCAGAACACTTTCAAGAGGACGTTGGTAATTCTTGTTTCCATAAGAGCGCCGGATCGTCCGAATTAATCATTTCGAAAATTGGTTGCGAATTGGAACGATCCAGGCGCTCATATGGAAGCAGACATTGGATTTGTTCATCATTTCGTGGGACTTCGTATAACTTGGGAAAGATAGGCTTAATTTTGTAAAGCAGTATCTTATTTTCTCAAAATTGAATAACGCTCTCGTTAACTTAGTTTTCCTTAATGGGAGGCTAGGAAAACAGAACACAGGAGAGGCTTCAAAGTTGTGAAACGTGGTCAAAAAATGAGGAGACATCTATATGACGTGGTATATTAAGCTGCATTTAGACTGGCGGGGTTTGATCTCAATGAATAACCAAAGATACGATTTTTCCGAGGTTTTTTCCTTTCTTAAAAGCAAAGATTTCAGGTTTTGAACGAGGAAACTTGTCAAGGAAACCATGAAAGGTTTGGGGAATTATGCTCTACTCGAATGTTATAAATGCTTTTTCATTTTCTATCATGGACTGCGTCGAGTATTAATATGCTAAAACTACCAACCTCCCCACTTCTTTCCACTCGATGAAGTCGCGGACCAAAATGAACTGGGCGTGGCAGTTACCATGTTCTCTGGTATCCCTGTGCTCATTATCAGGGATGTCTCTTTCTTTAAATTATAAAAGTATTGGGAGGAAATAACCTTCCAGGTCACACCGTCATTGGTGCTTCGGTGAAAGTTCATTTTATGGTCTACTCCAAAGAGCGCTGCCTTTGTAGGGTCGAAAGCAATGATACTGACGATGGATTCATCAAGACCTAGTAAATTACATATAAGGAGTTTTAGTTGGCTCAGTCAAAAAGCCACAATATTTTGCATCACTATTCAAACGATTGATTCTGCTCAATGAGTGCAACACTGACCCAACATCGAACATCTATTGTCTGGTTCGGAGAGCAAGTGTAATTTTATTTTTTACTCGGATCTCGATATTCCAAGGGACGAGTTCGAGAGAAACATTTTAACACGAGCATTCCCTGAATCATGTTCTTTAGAAGGTCTGCATCTTTTTCTTTTTACTGCTGAATGGAAAAACTACAATTTTTGTGATTTCGCCCCCGACTTTGTTTGTCCACGAAAAATGTCACCTCCGCCAAACCATGTTGTCATCACGTTTTCTCCATATAAAAAATAAAAGAAAAAGTTAAACCAGATGGGACTGAGTTAAAAGTAAGCTGGGCGAGGTGATCACCAATTACCCAGTTATAATCTAATTTATCAGTAATGAAGACCTTGAGTGTAACAAAAGGACTTCTTACACACCCATGGCTAAGTCGTTTAGTGACCGCCTGGCCTCTCTTGAATTGACAGGTACTCTGCCGGGGGTTTTATATTTGACAAGAACATCAAAATTCAATGTTCCAGTGCGCTAACCGTTCCAGTGTGCTAGCCATTGCTCTCCCTGATAGCTTAACATTACCTGTCCAATCCATTCCGTCACTCGAGGAGAAACAGCTGCTCTCTGATCTAGCAAACAAGAGAATTAATTTGATAACTCATAGAATGAGAACCTCTTCAAAGAGATGTACTCTACCTATTGAAAATCACTTTTTACTCACTTTTGCTCAGTGTACATGCAGACATAAAACCGTCCGGAGTCTGGGTCCAACAGTACGGCTCTCCGAGAGTATTCGTGGACACCTGCCGATAAAAAACATGTTCGACTAAGGATTGTTTCTTTTAAGAATTGTGAATCCAGCAGGGTCTGAACAGTCAACTGATAACAGGTTAGGGTTAATGTTGTGCTAGGGGAGGGGTAGGTGGGCTGATAATTTGTATGTTGAAATTAATGGAGTGAAGGTTCACATACCACCAAACGGAGGCAACGGTTCAGCCATGCAGCCATACAGCTCAGCTCGCATTACTTTAAGAACTGGAGCGCTGGTGGGAATGAAACGCACATAGCGCGCCGTGAATGGCTCAGATAATTTCACCAGAATCGGATTTTTAGCTTCTTGGCCATTCTTTGGACCATTCAGCTCCTGCAACAGAAAAACGACGAGAATAAGATTGCATGCGGATGTTACATGGCCACACTGAGGTTCAAACTCTTTCCTCAGGTGCTGATGGTGTCTCTGACGAAAATTGTCTCTGACAAATAGTCTCTGCGAACGCGTAAAAGGATATAGGACCCCGACAATATGTTATGTTGATTGATTACAACTTGAAAATCAAGGACAAGAGTTGCCATAACACATTTGTCATTTTTGGAACATCGGCAAAATGGCCAAATTCCTGTCCCTTCCCTCTTCAGTGTGATTTTATCAAGCGTTGTTAGGGACATAGATATATTTTAAGTACGAGGGAGTTGCGCTCCTTAGTTTCGTCGTTGATTCATCTGTTTGGTTGATTGTTGTTGTTTTTATTTTGAAGCCGTCTATCAAGGAGGTCCGGTTTTCCATCTTCCTCAAATAAGAACAGTCTAATTCAGATCAGAATTTGAATAGCCACATACAATTCATTTCATTTCACTTCGGACCATTTTTTAACTGCGAATATTCCCATTTCTAACCCCCTACTTACCAGAATTTTCTTACCCCTTCGAGAATGTGCGACCCCATTCCTGTAACTCTATTAAAAATGTAACCCTGTTGTGGTCAATCCAGTCGTGAAAATGCGAACTCATTCAGCGGCACATCCCCATTAGCCTATAACTAGAAGTAAACCCCCTCCCCCCCGCGTGGGATTTTTTCGTCAACTGATTAGCTATATCGTGAGGATTATAATCTTGAAAAATGAATTCGATAATTTGGTTCCCGTTTAAATTTGAAAGGTCGTTTTATCTTTCTATATCGTTTTTGCGAAAAGGAATCAGATCGTCTTGAAATTTTCAACTTTACCTTAACGATTCCATTTTCTGTATAATCTAACCACTCAATACTGTTGTTACTGAACTTCAGCTGAAAACGTGTTACAAAGAACAAACTTGCCCCCTGCGTCGCCACTCGAGTCACCTTCCGCAATGAGCCAAAGTCAACCTGAAGGGGGGGGGAGAAGTGAATTGTTAACATACTCTTTGAAACTGCCAAGTGAAGTAAAACGAAATGTTTTGAGGCAAGGTAAAATTCTATGCCAGACATCGACATTTCACCACTGAGTTGTCATTGGCTTGTTGTGATATGCTCTTTTTACTGGTTAGTCGCTGCGATTTTCTATATTCAGTCTAGTTATATTAACCCTTCGACCCCTAGGTGTGATTAGAATCTGATTTCTCCTTACAGTATCACCCCTGAGTTGCGCATAAAGGTCACGAGAATAAAGGAAATGATCAACCACTGAAGGAGCTCTTGATTGTTAAACGAATTCTCCTTGTCAGCACCTTAGAAAATGTATAGAGATCAGAATGGAGAATTTGCATACTGATTATAGGTTGTAAAGTGTGAAGCTTAATCAAAAAGCGCTCCCCTTACGCCTCACCCCTTTGTATGAGGGTCTCAATGGGGTGATGGCTTTTACGGCTATCGGTTAAAATTTTGGCCAATTTCTGGCTAATGGTTAACACCTTTCCATTGTTTCCACCAGACATGTTTTTTACGGTTAACTTTTTTTACGACTAACGGTTAAAATTTGTCAATTTTTACGTCTAACAGCTAAATATTTTGACCGTTAACCCCATTGAGACCCTCTTGTATCATGCCATTGTGTCATGTAGTCCGCCCAGCAGGAAATAGGTGTCAACAGCACAATATTTCTTGGACAAATGACATGTTTAGGTGATTTCCGATCTCACCATGTAAATGTATAAAATGATCACAAAAAGTACAAGAACTGTTATGTTGTTATAGTCATTTCGATCTTCATTGCTAATTGATGGCTTTGGTATGTTTCTCATCTCAATCTACCCTAACATTGTAAAAACAGGTCTAGAATGCTAAACAAACCCTGTTGTAATCTACTACACCTGTAGATAATCCAGTTGCCCCAGTGACGCTTGCCAGCCGTAGGGAAATCCAGGGACGTTCTTGTTCAGGCGGATATCAGTAGGATTTGACACTGTTTGGGAAGTGTCCACACTATGACTTAGACCTTCATCTGGGATATACCCAGACTCCAAACCAAGGGGGTCGATGCAATTTTCTGTAAGAAAGGCAATGATAACGAGGTAGTGGGCTCTGCTGTTACATCAGGTCTTGCAGAATGCCGTTGGACCAAGAGAGTATCAAATTAGGAGACTACCAGATCGTGGAAGCTTAAAACCTAATTCCGTATTGCCTGAACAAACTTACCAGGAGCGCCTTCAATGGGACAGCCGAACACTTCAAATCTCATGCAAACAAGCTTCTGCCAAGCAAGTGGCCTTATGCGGATGCTGTGCGACTCAATTTCATTTTTCAGGTGGTGAGAAACTGAGGTGGAACTGTCGAAATTCCCAGGGAACTCCTAAATGGAAAACAATTCAAAGCATATCCATACTCAAAAAGAAAACGACTGATCTAGTTTTGTCGTTTATAATTGAGAGAGTAAAAAGAAAAACGTTCTTGTGGCTTTTAAAGTGGAGCTCTATACAGCCCTTTGCCCTGGCATTCAAAGGGAGGATAATACCAGACAATGGATAAATCGCTTTCTAATGGATAAAAGTAAACAAAACGTATTGCAATTAACACTGGATAGAGAGCTATCCAGTTGTCAACCCTTGATAACTGAGAGTTATTAGCCTTGGTGAGAGAGTTACCAGCGTTATCGATCCTTCGAACAACTGTGGCCTAAAGTTTTTTCGAATATTTCGACATCCATGCATAAGTTGATAACGATGTCATAACCACTAGATAAGTTCGTGAATGAAATCAATCGAGTTCTAGGGGTATTTTGAATGAGTAAGCTCGAGTAAACTTTGCAGGGACTTAAACAATCGCCCAAACCCATAAGGCCTGTACAATTTTCTAGCCTTTCAAAAAATTCCCAGGGGCTTATTTCGAATTAAACGAAACGTCATTTAAGAACTTGTTAATGTCATACATCCAAGTTAACTTTTGTAGCCTCGATTTCTACCCTCTGCGCTCCTTTGTCATATTTGAAGCACTCTGCACAAATGGACATAACGAGATTTACCGATGTAAATGCACTTTACGCATACGTTGTCCTCTTAAAACTAAACGAAGACGAGTCTTCTCTAACCTTATCAAAGCCATTTTCCGTGTAATTGTACCATTCCATATCGTTATTGCTGAACTGAATTAGATATCTCTTGACCCAGTGTTGTTTCTGGCTTCTGCTGTATGTTTCAATTCGTGTCACGCGTGTCTTCTTGGTGAAATCAATCTGAATATATTGCTGGTCATTTGTGATGAAGGCACACCACGCATCGTTGTCACCGCCTAAACCCGAAAGAAAAGTGCATATAATTAAAACACATAATTTTCTCTCCAAATCTTACTTAGTCATTTGGTGCAAAAGACTTGGTGCAAAAGACTTGATTATCCTTCGATGGACAATTGTCTAAAACGATGTTACTAGAAAAGAACACGATGTGATATCAATGATACTAATTCTAGCGATGCTTCAATACCACAACTCAGCGGTGATACATTCATCCTATATAACCTAACATCACCTAATATTCTCGCTCCCCATGTTATGGAAGAGCTTTTTTAGTGGTGATCAACTCCTTTATTCTCGTGACTTTTATGTGTGAATTTAAGGGTGATATCTTAAAGAGAAATTAGATGCTAGTCACTCTTAGGGGTCAAAGGGCAAAAATCTGACTCGATATTGTATTTGTTATAGCGGAGCTCGCAGAGCGTAGCCCCATAATTATACAAAATGGTAGTAGTAACCCATCAAGCCGAAAAAAAATTTGGACATATGACCGTACGACCGTACGACCGTACGACCGTACGACCGTACGACCGTGCGACCGTACGACCGTACGACCGTACAAGGTGCTTCTTTTAACATGCGTGGTCAACTGTACCGCGGGCACGCCAACGCCACGGCTTTTTCCAGTAGTCCAGTGGTCAGTGCACTGGGCTCCGAGTCGGACGACCCGGGTTCTAATCCTGGCCGGGGCAAGGTATTGTGCCCTTGAGACGTACGGGAAAAAAATACGAGCTCCGCTTTTAGGCTTGGCTAAATCTATATATTGCGCATGATGTAATACCGTAGGTAACAATGGTTTGGTCCGCATACCTGGCCTGGCTTTGTAGGGCTGCAGATATGAGTATGTAGAAGAGGCTGTCAGTTGATAATCTTTGATTTTACCTGACGCCATTCCCAAAGCGGATTCACACCCTGAAAGAAAGTTGTTCTATTTTTATCCTATTTATCCGGTGTCAAAGAAATTTAGAAATATATTGGGTTTTTCACCGACACAACCTTAGCTGATGCTTACCTTTTTTAAAAAAAATATGTTCATTTGAATGCGAAATTTATTCTGGACTGCAATAGTTTTCTTAGCTACGCGTTGTGATTGGGTTAGAGAGCTCACCCCACACCTTTCCCCCTCCCCCCCCCCTTCGATCCGATACAAAGCTAAAACCAATGGCGACTCGGTCGTCTGCGTTTTTCCTCGCTTCAGACAGTTTGCTTCGTTTAACTCTGAGTCTTTTTAACTAGGTTCTACCATTACTTTGAACGTAACTTATGTGAAACATAATTACAGGTCTTTCCCTATATCCTATCAACAATTGATTTGTATTTTCCTGTAAAAGACACTTTGGAAAAACTCTATTTAACCAGTATCTTTTTGCCACATCATTATCAAAATTAATTCACTGATAGAACAACAGCTGATGTCTAAATGTCCAAATAAGGATACACAATATTGTCGTGGTTTTGGTGAAATATTTTAAATCCATTCGCACCGGGTATATTGATCTCTATGGTAACTGTTTGAAGGGGATTGGAGAAAGAGGCTCCTTTGGTTATCACGTGACCGTCGTCTGTGTAGTCCTTGTAGTATAGCAAGCCTACTGGGGTTACAATATGATGTCTTCCATTTTTCAGGGAGAAGTCGTTGTCAAATATCACAGTGAAGTTAAGTTTGACTTCTTCCGCCCACAAAATTCGGTCAATCTGAAACAAGAACAGAGAACCCAAGGTGAAGTCTCAATTAAGTGTTTTAAGCTGAATTGGTAAAGTAGGCCTCTTTCGTTCTACACTTTAACTCCATGGCCCATTTTGTACGATGACATCAATTTGAGAGGATCAAAATTCCCTGAGTGTTGTTACTTCCGCCTGAATATTACTGTTACGTCCCTAGGTCAGGATCAAGACCCGATTCCGAGATCTACCATATTAAGGTCTGTGCCCTCACACTGCCTTTTATGGAACTTTAGCCCATAGAAAGACGAAATTATCTCTTGCCGTTACATCACTCGTTGAAAGATGTAACACACAAGAGCGACATGGATCAAAACCACATGGCAGCTCAAAACTTACTTTTAAAGATTGTTACGCGTCTAACTCAAGTGATTAACTAATGGTGAAGCTCTCTGTCAGCTTACCGAGAAGGTCACACTGTCGTCTTTCTGCTGAACTTGAAGAGAGCCCATCATTAAAGAAGAGGCCACTTTTTTAAACTTGATAAATGGCGTCAGCATCCAGGTTACATGAACGCCACGTGCGTCTGACCGTGACTCAGCGGAGTGCTTTACTATGAAAGTATATCCATATTCAGATCTGGGGACCGAAACAAACTTCCGTTTCTGTTATGAATGCAAATTATTGAAAAAGAACTGCGGTTAACAAGAACGGCAGTGCTAGAGACATAGCCACGAAGCTAACTCAGTGAAAGGCAGAGTTAATTTCAGTGATTATTTTGAATGAATTACAACAGTTCTACACCCTGACAATATCACTCATGAACAACTATTGATTATTAATTGATTATTAAACAAATTTTCCGTGTTAGCACTCTAGGAAATGCTCAGTGTGGAGAATATACATACTGATGTTAGGGTGTAGACGGATAAAGGTTTTTCGTTTTCGATTTCATGGTGGGAATGACATAAGTTCCAGAAGACTTATAGACACACTAGGTACGTTTAAAGAGTAAATCATGATATATAATTTCTTGGAAGTTATCGTCTGCCGTAATAAACGTCAAGGGTACTACGGATTGACTCATGTCCAGACTCTTTCTTGCACTTCTCGTTTCATCAAAGAAGGGAGACCTAGGTACTGAGCTTTTAAATTAATCCTGTGTAACTCATCCACTTACCCGTGTTTCATGGCCATACTGTTGTTCAGGTTGTGACCGATGGTCATCTGTAGTGCAGGTTCAACCTAAAAACGAAGATACATAAATTTACTTCATGCTCGAGGAATATAACTGAGTCAGATGTTAAAAAGCTTCACTGCCAAATTTTTTTATTTCGCTCTACGGATCTTGCAGACTAGTACTTCGAAGGGATTTTAAGTTTGTCTGTTCGGTCAATCATCTTCATGGCGTCGCATCTGTGTATGCAAAACGCAACAGCGGAATTCTCCAGTCGGCCTCACACTGCAAGGCTCTTCTGACGTGACGTGGGAAAACTGGGCTGAGAATGATTCGAGAATATCCCGAAAAAGAATTGTAGTAGAATGCATCCCTTAATGGTAATTATCATATGAACACCTCTCAAGGCATAAGAGATGTATGGGAATTGAAAAAAAAAGGAAAGAATAACAAACAATGAAACAATATCAGCACAACAAGACTGGTTGACCCTTTGATCCGTAAGAGTGAATAGCATCTAATTTCTCCTTACAATATCACCCCTGAATCAAACATTATTGTCATGAGAATAAAGGAAATGATCACCAACCGAAAAGCTCTTGATTAATTAACAAATTCTCCTTGTCAGTACGGTAGGAAATGTCTAGAGAACGGTATAGGGAATATACATACCGATATCAGTGTGGAAAGGGTTAAGAGTACTCTAAAAATCATACAAGAAACACGCAAGCGACCTACATTGTTTGACCTTCGTTGTATTCGATGATCCTCAGAACAAACTGCAACATAAAAATTTCGTACAAGATATAAACAGTGGCGTGTGTAGTATACAGTGAAGGCTTTTGTACAAATCCGCAATTGTTTAAAAAAAATCGCGCTAAAATGCTGCTATACGAAAGAATTTTAAGTTCCCTTCTTGTACTTTCTGTAGATTGATGAGGCTGACATGAACGTAGACGGTTGATTAAAACAAGCTAGAGTATATTTGTAGAGGAAAGACTACATTCCTTGATTTATTATTCACCTTCAGTCTGTCATAACATGCAAGTGTGTGTATAGACAAACTGAGGCTTTCGTCCTTAAATTATTCGTCACAACTAAAACAATAACGGAACAGATGAGAGAAACGTAGAATTGAACGTGGAAAGTAATATTTACTTGCCACACAAGAACGTGATCAAATGCATGGTCCATCGAAGAAGGCGCGCAGTTACTAGTGATTACTATTCCAAAAATTTCCGGAAAAAATAAAGATATGGGTTTCTTTTCATTATTTTATACGATTAAGGCTCATGAAAATTAATAAAGTATCGATTTTGAAGCGCGTTCATCATGTTGAAACTCGGTGATCACCCTTTTTCACTTTTGAACCTGCCTTGTTATCACACTTGGGTGTTTCCAGTGAAAATCTTCTAAACTTACATGGAGCTTTTTTGTATATGTTACTAAAGGCCTTTAAAGAGTCACATTTACCTGAGTGAAAAAGATTTAGCCAAAAGAAAATAAAACAAATTGCTTTAGCTTCTTTCATGGCTTCTTCATTCGTCTTTCTTCAACGTTCCTTCTACTTCAAGATGTTCACCGATAAACAATGAAATATTCACCGAGTCTTAAACTTGGAGATAGCATATCATTGTTTTCACCGAGATTTAACAATGAAATTGAAAGTAGTGGTGGTAATTGATAAAGTACTTTATAATTGATAACAGCATGTTTGAGGAATGTTTTCGTGTCAACGATGTTAATGTATGTAAATTCAAGCGCCTCGCTGTGTGAGAGATGATTCCTTGTAACTAAATATATTTCTGTCTATTCCGTTAACCTGTAAGTAATAAAAAGGTCGATATTGCGGAAAGAAAACTGTAGAAATGATGATGTATGAAGCACACTTAAGTTTTAAGAATTCAGCAGCCAATTATCCAAAATGCATGTCAGCCAGAAGTGCTAATAAGAGTTGATAATAGTTTATCATCAACGGAACTGTACAAAGTAAATGGATGAAGGAGATTAAAAATTAACTAAGTACTCCATTGATAACTGTATCAGTCGGACCAATGGAAAAACCTCGTAATAAAATCCTACTTTATCTCGAAAATTCGCGAGGATAATTTAACAGATAGAGTGAACAAATACAACCTCCTCATCAATAAACAATAATAAAATAAGGAAGTAACTGCGATGAGTAAACACTTCATTGCCGCCTACATCAACACAACTGGAAAAAGGTAAAGCGTGATTTGAAACGGTCTAATGGATGATGGGAACAGCATGTTTCCAAAAGGTGTAATGTATTAAAACATGTTTAATTAGAACATGTAGGTTTAACTGAATGAAAATCCGAAAATTTGAAATGGGAACTAAATTTTCCATAAGATGCAAGTGGTCATTAACTTTTATTTTCCTTGTGCCAAATTTGAAGTCGAAAAACATCGATCAAAGCAGCTTTAAAAAAAAATTTTTTTTAACAAAAAAAGCTTTAAAACATGTGTAAGTTTTAGTGTGAATAGGGTATTAGTCTGAATATCGAATAGTTGGATATTCAATAGTTAGTTAGGAAAAAAAGGGTGATATTTCTTAGTCAGTGGTTTAAATGTGAAGAAACAAAAGAAATAACGGGTGCCGATGAAAGACCTTAAGAAGCTTAGCGAATTGTGAGAACTATTTCCTTTGCATGATGTTAACTTGACAGAACCTGAAAGCAGGGCGAAATAAGAAACGGGGAACAAGACTATAGACGAAAAACTTAGTGAGATAAGAACGCGAAACTTAACTCAAAGAGAACGTTTAATTAAAGGGATATGCAACCCGAACGCGGCAGGGAACGTAAAATATCATCATCAACAACACAACAACATTGATTCATATGCAACAATTTTATTTCTTATCTTAGCAGTCATCTGATCATTACCGCAAGTCGTACTTAAATACAAAACTCCTTATTAATTTCAAATTAAGCAGAGGTTTCCTCACCGAAATTCAAGAAATTTACCTGCAGTCTGCTCCCACCAAAAAGAAAAAAAGTTTGCTCCCACCTGTATGTCAGGTCCTCCATCTTCCCGAGGGGCAAACTAGGGGATACTAAGTTTTATCAACAAAACTGTCTTGGAAGTTTCAAAATTGAAGTAAAAATTTACAACAAATCTGGGTTTAGTTAACCGTGTTCTTAACAACCCAGAAATGATCTCTCGAAACTACTAAGAGTTTATAAACCATAAGGCTAATGTGAGACCACAAGAAATATTGAAAAGAAAGACGCATCTTCTACGTTTGTTACAGTTCGATATCCCTTAGCCCTTTTCCTCGTATTGTTTACCAAATATATTGAATTCTTAGTTGTAACATGTCCCAACAAAACTTTAATCTACCACGAAAATGTTTATTTGATATTTTCCCCATAACAGTCCCTTTTTTCTAACTTTACGAGCTATATGCAAACTTATACATGAGTTATATATGTGATGAAGGTGCACTATTTACAAGCTTCACAGCTGTCAACAACTATCCATCTCATTACTGGCCGCAACATTTCCATGTGCCCACCAGGCTCCACGCGTCACTTCCAGCAGTCATCACATGGATTCCATGCCCGGATACTGGAAAACAAAACAAAGGAAAAGCGTACACTTTTCAGGGGAGGGCATGCACAAGGAACAAGAGGCAACAAACCGAAACCGGATCAACAGGATCCATTGGGGACCACTTATTATTTATCATCTGAGGGGTTAGAGGGTTTGGTTGTGTCACCTGATCCCACCTCACTGGCATTCAACTGGCAGTCAATTTGCTCAAGTCCCCCCTTAAACTCTGTTGGCGAAGACTGATCCCTCTTCCGTTCCCTCTGCAAACCATATGATCTTCCCAAAACTCCCTCTTCCCCCACACACCATAACAAATAATGACTGGCCCTTCTTGCATCAGTAATATAAAATTTTTTCTCAAACCACTCACCTCCCCAGGTAGTCCCCGTAGAGTTAGCGAGCGCTGTCAGGTCACTCGTGGGCATCTCAGACACAAGATTTTCTGGGAGAGCTTTCGCTCTAATCAGCTGGGATTCTGTCAGTGTCTTGTTAAAGTAACCGTCCGTGATCTGTCGCCAGGATTCACCCGAGTCACAACTGCGATGGAAGTTCATTCTTCGGTCCAAACCATATATTTCCTTCAAGGAGGGATTTGAAGCAGCTACACTGATGATGAAAGGCTGAACAGCTAAAAAAAGATGCAGTTATAAGCTTGGAGCTGATGAATCTTTATACTAGACCACGTTCGGGTTGTATAGATGTGAGTCTCAGGTACAAAATGTTGAAGCTTCGCGAAAATCCCGTGAAAGGAGACAAGTTCAAATATTGCTATTTTGAAGTGCTTTTCCTTATGAGATCCATTGCACCAGTAAGATCATCGGAAGAAACTAAACCAGGACTTCAAGCACCAACATAATCCTTCGCATGGCAAAATTGTCTTTCTATGTGCGTTACGTTTGAATCAATGATTGGTGGAAGGGTGTTGGGAGGCTAATTATAAACTTGAGGGGGGAGAAGGCACTAGAGTTATACTCAAATAGAACAGTCATGTTTACTTACCAATCCACTCCACACCATCTGTGGTTGAAAAGCAGCTGCTTTCAGCTCTAGGATAAATTTGTTGGATAAGTAAAATTTTCTGCTGTTTGAACGGTCAAGAACAAGACAGCAGACCGGTTCCGATTTTCAAGTTCAATTGCGTTTTGTGAGTCTCATATTGGTCAGTTGTTATAGGCGATATGAAACCCCAACTGAAAGGTTACTATCAAAAGCTCTAAAGAAATAACAAAAAAAACCTGCGGTATCGATACTCACGATTCACTTGTGTACATGCAGGCATAAAACCTGTCAGTGTCGGGATCCAACAGGAAGGACCGTCGAGCATACATAGAGACGCCTGAAGAGCAACAGCAAAAGGGTTTAGATTCAGTCTTAATTTGATACGGTGCCTGCACGAAAAACGATACTCTTCATTTGCACTTGTCAGGGACAGGTCATTTATTGTCTGGGAGGGGAACCTCTTCGGAGGATTTGTTTGTGTTACAATAAATTTAACCTGATCCCCCCATAAGGCTCTGTAGTGTTCTAGTGAACCCCACCCTCTTCATGGGTAGTCCGCTTTCCACAGCCCCCCTTGATATTCTGTGGAGGACGATTGAACCCCCCCTTGCTCTGTTCCCCAGGAGAGCATTCTCAGGTGATTTCTAATGACTGGTTCCCTAAGAGACGATCTTGTAGCGCAGCGACCATCCGAGAGAGAGGAAGCGGCTCCGAGAGAAACTGCTATGCGTGACAGCAACTGCCCTACAACCGACCTACAGCTCACATATCGCTGACGACGAATGCTACTTGACTCAACAGCATCACAACAAAACTGATCAACCGGTTTGCGTGAGCCAGACCGAAAAAATTAAACTTAAAATTAACTCTTTGTTTCACATTGATGATGGTTTTTGCTCAGGTTATTGAATATTAGTCACAAGGTCACTGACAACATTCCTCTCCAGAAAATTGGTCGATCGCTCAAACTATACGATCGATTGTTTCTCACGAGTTCGAAAAAATTTTTTGCAAATATTTTGATATTACAATTTCTAAATTTACTCTACATACCAGCATAAGGTGGGAGTTCTTCAGCGAAACATCCGTAAACTTCTGCTCTCATTGCCATACCCTTAGTGCCAGGGATGATTCGTAGGTAACGGGCCACGAACGGTTCGGCGAGCTTGGCAAGGACTGCGTAAACGGCCTCTTTACTGCTTTTTGGTCCATTTAAAGCCTTAATCACAATCAAAGATTTGACTTAAATTTTGATTTGTTTCTAGTCTCTTAAATGTCTAGCTCCCAGTTTTTTCTTATTTCTTTTTTTATTCTACCATCTCATTCATCCTTTTTCTACACCTGATCTCAGAGAGATCTTTCTTATTTGCGGATCCCTTTTGCTCTTTTATAATAATATAATAAAGCTCTCCTGAGTAAAGAATTGAATTGATGAGAATTCACCCACAAAGTACGCTCGAATAACATTGAAGATTCAACTCTTTTTCAATTATTCATCTAGAATACTTTGATAGGTTCTCGTGGTTCATCTAAAAACCACACCCATACCTGATTTTAGCACTCAATGATCAAAATCGATTTGAGGCGACAGATACGTGTATGGCTTATATAGGGGAGAAGCCCTTCTCCGGGAAGTATTTTCCTGCCAACTCTATTAATCACCTTCACAATAGGAACATTTTTTCTCATACTTCATGATTACTACACGTAGATTAACATTCCTCTCGTATTGATAAAATCATCCCCTCCCCTCAAACTCATTGGATAAAATATGGCTGGCGAAAGGTAAGTGCACCTGGTCGCGTCAAAGACTTAATGGAGCTCAAAAACAAGATGACTTGCATTCACAGACCAATCAGGGTCTGTGACTCATTTAAAAAGATATATGAGCGAATATTGCGAGAGAGATCTGACGAAATATTGGGAAGGGGTTAACTTGCAATAGATTGGGTATAGATTAGCTTCGCACCCATAGGCAGCAATTGTCTTATTCCCTTCATCCTCCGTTGTATTGTCTAGTCATATGTGGGCCTCTTGGCTCTTAAGACACCCATAACAAAAAAACTAGTTCTAGTGCTATGAGATCTGGTAAACCCTTCAAACGCAATTTAAATTTCACTTACTTTAACCTTTCCTTTTTCATGATAATCCATCCACGTTATACCATCCAAACTGTATTGAAGTTGGTACGACGAAACATAAAAGAATGATTGAGTTCCTCCCATCGTAGACATTCTCGTCACTCTGCGCAGCGAGCCGAAGTCTATCTGCAAGTAGTCAGGAGGCACTTGAGCGGATCGTGCAGACCACCCAAACGGGAAGTTACTCACGATCTTGTGAAGACGGATGAACTCTGGCTTAGAAGGCTCACTGGAAGGAAGGCTGTGAGTCAGGGCTGCGTCTGTAATTTCACCAGATTCAAGACCCAGTGGAGAGATGCAGCTTGCTGGAGAAGAAGAAAGAAATGATCATCGACAGGTGACATATTTCTGAGCATAGATCTTCTGCTTATTTACGCAATTTCGTGATAAGCATTGATAAATGAGAGAAAGGAAGAATGTTAATTTTTCCTTGCTTCCGTCAAAAAGGCTTTATCGTCATAGGTGAGCATTTTCAGGCATGCGCGTTAGTTCGTAAAACCGCGCCGTGCGTTTCAGAACCCGGAAAGGAGCAAGTTTCGTCACGTTCTGTATTTTTTTCTCCCTTTCTAGTTTTTTGTCAAATACGTATGTTTCTAGTTAAACACTCAATCAAGCCAAACAGGTCTGCAGTATTCCGTTCTTATCTGCAAATTCTCACTGGCGCCAGAACAAAGATGTTGACAAGTATTGACACCTAACCTACGGGCGCAATTTGAACTAAAAGCCCGTTTAAGTAACTCAATTACAGATTATCAAACACTTTGAATTAACTGTACCACATTCGGGCAGAGCCTCCCTACACAAGCCATTAAGAATTCAGGTCATGGCGGATGGACACACTGACACGAGCTCCGCCTCAAACGTTTCTGACTCGTCCTCTAATTTTCACTACGAAGGTAATTCTTTTGATTTCGAACAATATTTATCATACAACGCTGATAAGAAAAGGTTTAGCTAGAATGGAACCCTCGAAGAGCTTGAAAGTTTTGTCGACACAAAACTTTCGCGGTTGATCGATGATGGCGACAACGGTTTAAAGACAAAGAAGTCATACAACAGCTCTGGTGCTATCCTAAAGCTACCGAATGTAACACTTAATTTCTACCGAAACACGAAGACGCTCCAAGTGCAAGGGAAAGCGGCTGAAGATGTAAGAGACATTCTTAATGAACTGATTCAAAATAATTTGCTTGTTGCGGATTTGACCGAAGATACTGCCAAGCACAGCATCGCCTCCGGTATGATCAACGAAGAACACACTTCTTCAGTGAACAACACTTTGATAACTGACCAGAATGACTCTCAAACCGTTAAAAACGAAATTGACAAGCTTTGGAAAGCTACTGACGCCATTAAACAAAAATTTGAATTTCCTGCGAATCTGTCCCAAGTGGATGCGTTGCAACGTGAAATTGATGAATACAAATTTAAGTGCGCTGATTACGAAGTTAAGATCCAAGAACTTCAACAAGAAAAAGCAAGTTTGATGGAATCTATTAAAATTCTTTCTTCAGATCTTTCGGTAAGTTCACACGACCCACAACCTGCTTCTGATGACTGGCAAACCGTTACGTCAAACGAGTATAATAATCCAAAACGAGGGAAGAAGAAAAAGAAAGGCAAAGCCAGTTCCCAGAACCAGCAACTACAAATGGAAAACAATGATACTAGTGAGAACGGCCAAGGGGAGCAAAGACCTAATGAAGGCACAATCATTGTTGGAGATTCGATTGTCAAAGGATTACGCAGGGACTTATTAAGTCGGGCAGCTAAACAGCGCGTAACTGTGAGAAGTTTCCCTGGTGCTACAACCGCAGACATGGAGCATTATCTACAACCAAGCTTGGCTAAAAAACCAAAGGCAATAATCCTCCACGTGGGAACAAATGATCTGAAAACTTCATCCTCTGCTCGGAATGTGGCGGAGAAAATTGTCGACCTGGGGAATATAATTTCTACAAACTCTCCTAACACTAGTGTAACAATTTCTGCAATCACACAAAGATCAGATGAAGAATCGCTCAAGATCAAAGTAAAGGACTGCAACAAAGTTTTAAGAACATTTTGTAATCAGAATGGTTGGGGCTTTGTCGAACACTTGAACATCGACGAAACATGTCTGAACAATTACAAACTCCACCTTAACAAGAAAGGTATTGCTATTTTAGCGAGTAATTTTGTAAATAATATAGTTCATTGATATGATTCTTACTTGACTACTGTGGCGACAGCTAACCTCACTGCCACCTCTAGCGCCCGGATCAAGTCAACTCTAATGCCGAAGTGTCGTGGATTTAAAATGGCTAGTTTGAATATCACCAGTCTTTTGAAACATATTGACGAACTTCGCGTTTTTCTAAATGATCAAAACATCGACGTTCTAGCCATAAATGAGACCAGGCTAAATGATAGTATTTTTGACCAGGAGGTAAAAGTCCAGGGTTATGATATAATACGCCGTGACAGGTCAACAAATGGCAGGTTTGGTGGTGGCGTATGCTTTTACATTCGTGGGGGATCTAAATTGTGACTTGCAATCCAAAGACAATGGAAATGTAAGAGCTCTTCTGAACATTTATAGATTGGAACAACTCATTAACGAACCTACTCGAATTACACCTTCTACAAGTACTTTAATTGATCTGATTTTCACAAATCGGTCAGAGAATGTGTATCGTTCGGGGGTGTCTCATGTCGCCATAAGTGACCACAGTTTAGTTTATGCATATCGAAAAATTTCAATTCCGACTTTCTCCAAAGGAGTTAACTTGATAACATATAGACAGTTTAAACATTTTAATAGCGCAAATTTTTACGCGGACATTCTAGCTCAACCTTGGGATGAAATAAAGCAATTATATGATCCTAATGATATGTGGAGGAGGTGGAAAGAATTATTCCTGAATGTATGTGAAAAGCACGCACCGACGAAGACCAAACGGACACGAGATTCTAAATCCCCATGGATAACCGCTATTCTGAAAAAGCGGATGAATTTCAGAGACCGCCTCAAAAGAAAGGCTATTAAGACAAAGGATCCAGTTATTTGGGACCAATTTCGAATAGTTAAAAATCAAGTTAACGGGGAAATTAATAGTGCGAAAAAAGCTTATTATGAAAATGCCTTCAACAATTGTTGTGGAGATCAAAGGAAAACATGGAAAACAATCAATGAACTGACCTCACGAAAGTCCACTAAAACTGTTATTAATGAGATGGAATATAATGGGGTAAATTCTGGAGATCAAACGGATATAGCAGAAATGCTAAACTCCTTTTTCACAGAAATTGGGCCAGGCCTTAGTAGAGACGTGTCAGAAGTTGATAAATCCTTTGAAGAATTTCTTATTGAAACTGACAAAAATTTTGTTTTTGAAAAAACACCAACACATGTCTTTGCACTACTATCAAAGCTTTGCAAGTCAAAGGCAACTGGATTAGATAATATCTCAGCAAAACTTCTAAGGGAATGTCTTGATGTTCTAGCGGAATCTCTTACTCATCTATTCAATCAATCCATAATGACCGAAATCCCGATGAGTGGAAATCTGCCAGAGTCACTCCATTGTATAAAAATACTGGGAAGCGCTCTGATCCGACTAATTATCGACCAATATCAATAATTCCAGTTGTGGCCAAAGTCTTTGAACGGATAATTTACGATCAGCTTTATCGTTATTTAACTAACAACAACTTTCTCTCGCGCCATCAATCTGGTTTTCGGTCTTTGCATTCCACGCTCACAGCACTTATCGAAGCTACAGATAGTTGGGCAATGGATATAGACCGTGGTCTTGTTAATGCCGTAGTGTTTTTAGACCTCAAAAAGGCATTTGATACAGTAGATCACGATATTTTGCTACGAAAATTGCAATACTATGGGATTTGTTGGACCAGTCATCAATGGTTTGCTTCTTATTTAGATAATCGAACACAGATTTGCCATGTAAATTCTTGTAAGTCAACTCCGAAATATCTAAGATGTGGTGTTCCCCAGGGAACAATTTTGGGACTCCTTCTGTTTTTAATATATATTAATGACTTACCACATTGTCTGACATATTCGGAACCCAGAATGTACGCAGATGATACCAGCCTGACGCTTGCCAGTACTGACTTTGATCATATAAATTATTGCCTTAATTACGACCTGAGTAATGTGTACGAATGACTGAGTGCTAACAAGCTTACCCTAAATATGACAAAAACTGAGTTTATGCTTATTGCATCAAGGCAGAAGTTATCACAATTTACGGAAAGTCCTTCTCTTACTATAAACGAAATCGCAATAGAACAAGTAACCTCCGCTAAGTCCCTTGGAGTTTATGTCGATCAAAATATCAACTGGGAGTGTCATATTGAAAACATCTCTAAGAAGATAGCTTGTGCCATTGGTGCAATTAAACGAATTCGGCACCTCACTCCATTTAATGTTCTAATTAAAGTTTATAATAGCCTTGTTCAACCACATTTTGATTATTGTAATGTAGTGTGGGGAAACTGTAACAAGGGCCTTTCTGAAAAACTGCAAAGGCTTCAAAATCGGGCAGCTCGCATCCTAATGCGAGCTATGATAGTAATTTAGATGATTTGTTCCGGGCACTAGGGTGGCGAAGACTCTACTATCAAAGATTGGAACAAAAATCTATCTTAAAGTATAAAACTTTACATGGTATGACACCAGATTATCTGAGATCAAGATTTGTATATCGTGACAATATAAGTGCTTATCATGACAGGACGGAAAATGCGTGCACTGTAAGTACCTCCCTTTGTCCCATACAAAGCCTTAGAAAACTTTTCTAAGGGTTTGTTTGGGGACAACGGGAGGTACTTACAGTGCACGCATTTTCCGTCCTGTCATGATTTAAGGAATACGGAAAACAAATTAGTTCTTCCACAACCTCGAACTGATTATCTTAAGAGAAGTTTTTTGTACAGCGGAGCTCACTTGTGGAACGACTTACCCTTAGACCTAAGACAAGCGTCTTCACTGACCGATTTCAAATCTAAATTAAGTCGCCACAGTTTAAAGTAATATCTTAATTTTAAGTAAATTTTAGACACGGCCTCCATGAAAAGCAGATTTTTTATTTGTTCTTTTATTTAAATTGTTATTATTAGATTTTATTATAGTTAGGAAGATAGATATACCTTTATAGATAATTAACAACTAATGGAAATACCGTGTATAAATAAAGTTATCTTATCTTATCTTGTCTTATCTTAATTACCCCGGATGGCGATCAGTCCCAATCTCTCCTCTTTTCCTCTGCAATTCGAGCCAATTGGCCATCAAAATGTCTGATTTTGATTTTTAAAATAAACGATAATGTATCGTACTCTATCGATCGTACCTGGAGAACCTGGAATGTCACAGCCATAAAACTCGAACCTGATGCAGATCAGCTCCTGAAAAGCCCACGGGCGAATGCGAATACTGTTAGCCTCGATTGGGTGGCGGAGTTTATGGACGATCATTTCTCGGTCTTCCGCTCTTTGAGGGCCCTTGAAGATCTACATATGAAGACAGTAAGGGTGTAATCGTTAGGTTTAAATGGCAGAACACCTTCTGGATCTCTTGATATACCTAAAGGACCGCTACAAAGCCGCTTCACGTGATCTCAATTAGATCTCGATTGTGATAAAATGACCACAAGAAATAGAGAGAGCTTGAGGGGTTCTTTAGATTTCCGACGCCACTGACAGTAAAGTGACAGATTTTAAGGCGTTCTAGATGTAAGAAGAAAACCTAAGAACAATTGTAAGGAGATATATGTGGAGAGGCAAACTTTGTCCTTCATCATACAAATTTCCGCAATTTCAATTTTTATAATTTTTGTTTTGACTAATTTGTTGTCAGACCTCTAGATCTCACTTTAAACGATCACGAAAACAGCCTATTAGCACAAAAGTCATCGATGAACAAAATAGTCTTAAAGAGATCATAATATATCAAATCGCGAAAACTACAACCACTTGAACCCCAAAATGTATGCCCTACCTTAACTTGACCATTTTCAAGGTAATCATTCCACGTGTTGTCATCATCACTGAACTGCAGGAAGTATTCAGACACCCAGTGATCTTTGGTACTCCGCCGCGTGGTTCCCACGCGTGTCACTCGTGTTTTGAGTAGGAAGTCCACTTGAATAAACTGATCTTTATCCTCCTTGTCAGTGCACCAAGCGTCTTTGGCTGTAAATTGTAATCCCATTTAATACCAAGATAAACCCCCAAGAGAGACATGCATCACATTTCTCTTTGCAGCATCACCACTGAATCGAGGTTGTAAGAAAAACGAAGTTAATATACATGAAGAAATAACGCGCGTCTGATTGGCCAGAGACATGCATCAAATTTCTCTTTACAGCATCACCACTGAATCGAGGTTGTAAGAAAAACGAAGTTAATTTACATAAAGAAATAACGCGCGTCTGGCTGGCTCAAAACGAGTGCATTCTTCATGTAACACGGATGCAAAGTTGTAACACGAGCGCAAATAACAAAAATCAGGCGCGGCTGCAAAAATTGGGGAAAACTGGGGACAAGAATGATACACCTACAAGTTCCCTCAATACAGTGCTTAGACCATCTTCAGGTATGTGTCAAGTGTCATGTTATCGCAATGATGACCACATCTGCACATGCGTGGTGAGTATTCTTCCGCGCCACCGTCAATAAAAAAGTTTTTCTACTTACTCTCTCGCGCTCGCGATGGTTGAGATTCATCATAACTTGAGGAAGCTGTGATCTGATAGTCATTGATTCTTCCACTTTTCATTCCCAATGGCTGTGAACAGCCTAAAAAAAAATAAACGTGAGTTGAGACGGAGTCGTTAATCGTGGCTGGACTGATTATAAAATAACGACAATAAGAAGAAAAGAAGTAGCACTTCGAAAAAACTGAGTTTTTTGTGTGGTGCTATAAGCTTTCATATAGCGCTTTGAAGAAAAGAAAAATTTTTACCCGCTGTTATCTTTCTGGGAAGAATTTATCTCTCAAAAAATGTCGATCAAAAGTTAGTTGCGCACGAGTCCGTAACTACTGAATGTAAAACTTACAATTAGCTTCCTGTAGTAAACACCAAAGAGAGACTGAGGAGCCTATGTAAGCTGTTAGATGTAAAGGAGACTATAAGTTGACTCAACATGAAGTATTTGGCATGTCTTATCGCGCTGCGGTAATGCACCGTACATGCTGTCACGCATTCGACTCTGACTGTATCTTACTTATCGACCGGTCATTAATTCAGGGGGGAAAGGGGCAGGGAGGGTCGGAGGATAGCAAGGACTGATCCCTCCTCCATTCACCCTGAAAACCATATAATCCCCCACAAAGTCCGACACCCCCCTCCTGGTGACTGACTCTTACCTGACAGTTCGACGCCAAAGGTAACTTTACCGAGAGGGTGGTTGTGCACGTTCTTCTTGGTAACTACACCGTTATTCTCTTGGTAGTCATCGTAGTAGAGAAGTTGAACTGGCGTCACAATGTCATAATATTTCGGCTTTAGGATCATCTCTGGGTCAAACTGAACTTTGAAGGAGACTGTGGCTTCCCATCCCCAGCTAAGAGTGTCGATCTTAAAATAGGAGATGTAAGAGCAACCCATTAGACTTAAATCAGACTAATTGCCATGATGGGACACCAAAACTACAGCTCATGTACGCCGAGTTAAAAAAAATGATTCAATTATCGCATGAAAAAAATTGAATGGCGTTCGATAGAAGCTTCAATTCTTTCTACCTGTGAAAAAGACCTTCAGATGGTGGAAGTGTCTGGTATGGTGTTTACAGTGGCAGATTGTGTCAGATACTTTTTTAATTCCGTTGTCACGAAAAGGGAATTTATAGAATAGAAACAAAATCGCAGTAAGAGGACCAAAAAAAAAAGCATTTCAAGCGGTTCTAACTGTAACGTTTTATCATTCATCTCGTCGAATACCTAAATTTTTCATTTGGCGACAAATTAACTTAAATTAACTGAACCTGTTTAATCCAAGAGATTATAAATTCCTGGTTTTATCTAGATAACTTCACTTACATGTGTTACTATTGTCGACTCGGGCCTTTAGGTCGCTCGAACCCCACGTTAAGTTGGATCACAAATGTTAGTTTTCCTTGGATTCCCCTTAAATATTTTCTGCAGTTTCTTCGATAGGGATTCGAGCCCTCGATAACTGTCGAAAATCTCGCTAACGCGAAGTCCCTTTTTACCTTTATGTCACTCTTACTAATTACCACTGACTTTTCAACAAAGTACCTTTTAGGTCTTTAGTTTCCTTCGTTAGCAAAGTACCTCATGTTTTCATACCTTTCTTCATAATGAACCTGAATAATACTTATTTTTTTGATCAAGGAAAGTCCGATAGATAAAAGTTTTCTCTGTAGTTTTCAGTCATTTCAATGATTTCGTCCCATGCTGCGATAACTTGAACCTATAATGATTCACTTGACTGTTCGTTATTATATGCACAACAAAAAATAATTTGAACCTACCTACAAAAAACCTTCTGTACTATGAATCCCTTCACACTTGACATTTACATTTGCACAAAAAAATAAATCCTCTAGAGGATTTGAAAGTGTGCTTCATTACCTTCAAGGTAACACTATCGTCTTTTTGTGTGACTTGCGGAGGATTTATACCAAGAGAAATGTCTACCAAATGACGGTACTTGATGTAAGAAGCTAGCATCCAGGTCACGTGAATACCTTTGGCGTCGGCTGATGAGTCGTCTGTGTGTTTAAGGGTGGTAACATATCCAAAATGGTCGCTATAGCAACAAAAACGAATAATCATTGCATAAACAATTTCCTATCTTATTCAGTTGACTATTTACATGGTCTGTGCATATGATTGGACAGAGAGATCATGAACAACTAATGGTCTCTTACACAAAGTTTATTTTTAGGTAAGTCATTCCCTAACCCTTCAAAAAACTACAAGTGGACGACAATCAATTATTTATTTTTCCTCTTCGAAAATTATGTTTTTTTCTTCTTTCCAGAAATGTTTTTTATCCATCAGTTTTTCTCTTTTTTTTAAATGTTTATCAGACTTTCAAATTATTAGAAATAAAATGACGGAGTCAAACCAGTCAACGAGAAAAGTTATGTATGGAATACATTTCATCGAAAAAAAAAGCATCGCCGAGTTTTATTTCATTGCGGGAAAATAAGAGCAGGCTATGTTTCATTGGCAGCCAGCGTGAGAGCCGCCATATGGCAGATGTCCATCAAGAGGAAGTTATCGTCTAACGTCATAAGAGTACATATCGAATTGTCTTGATTAAATCCGACAAGAACTTACCCATGGTTCATTTCCCCCGTCACGTTCACAAAATCTGTCGTCATGATTAAATCAGGACCTGCAGCCTGTGATGTGTGCACTGCAAAGAAAATGATAGAATATAACGCTCCAGTGTAGTTAAACTTCACTCTTTTTGCACTACTTGTATTAAGTGACCCGATCAGTTTAACAGCAGGAAGTTTTTGTGATGAAGTGTGAACTAAAACTTATTAATATATTCTTAACCGTATAACGAAATTTTTGTCAGCAACCCCGTCACTCCTTTCCAAATGATTAGGATACGGACAAAAAGTTTCGGAAAAGAGTTTTTGATTTTATTGTTGCAATATTCGAGGAACTGCTTCAAGGAACGGGGAAAATTAAACTCCAGTGCGGAAAATGCGTCAGTGACGTGTTGGCTCGGTGTATAAGCAATTAATTAAGCTCAGCCGGCTTTAGAGCTCTATCATCTTCTCTCGATAGATTTTGTTTTAGACATGGTTTCCATGGAACGTTTTTCTTAGCTTCATCAATCGTTTTTAGACAATGTTCAATCTTCGAATGACACGGAGACTTTCAAAATAAATTGGCACGTTCTGTGATGAAAAGAGTGAATGCATAAGTTCGGCATTTCTTCAATCTGCAACGACGCAAAGTGCGGAAGGTAACGTTCATTCATCCGGAAAAAGGCTTGCTCTTGATACCAAGTTACCTTGACACATCTGAAGTATCATCTCCTTTGATACAACCCTCAATAAATTCACAGCCTTACTCAACAGTAATATATTAGTTATAGGTAGACTTTCAATGAGTTTTCAGATACTTTTCTAAAAGCTTCCTCGGTTTTGAACAAGTAGGACGAATTTTACTGGACAAGCAAAATAAATCAACATCTTACCTTGAGCGCTTATTATCAAGCAGAATGCCAGTTGATACAATGATCTGGCAGACATCTTCCTTTCCAATAACTTATCCTTGAAGAAAACTCTAAGATCCACAACGAATTAACTACTTTGACAAACTTTCGACAAGCGAAATGGATTCATTAAGAATTTATTTCACAAAAATGATATTTTGTTACTTTGAACCAAACAATTGAAAGTAAGCAGACCGCAAAAGTTTGAAAAGTAATAACAGTGATACGATTGGTTCAAAAGCTACGAAATGCGAAACTAATGAGACCTCAAATAGTTTGCTTCATCGGTTTAATTGCGCGGTATTTTTCATTTTGCATATTTAAAAACCCTTAAAATGAACCCAGTCTGACGTATTGATTTAATTGGGTAATTCTGTAAGACACTGAACAAAGAAAAACGCAGGTTTGTTAAAAATTAAGAGAATCGTTTTTCAGAGACGCTATTGTTTGTAAAAGTAGAGGCCGGAAAGGACTGTTATTATACCTCATTTTTTCGCTCAATTATTTCTTGAGATAAATCCTAAACGTATAATAAATAGTCACTGCTCAACAGACTAAATTGAATCAATGAAATACTAGTAATGACTGTATGAATCGCTGAAATGATCTTTACTCATATGAACCGCTTATTGAAGTGAATGTTATTCTCATCGAAACAGTTGAGGAACAAATATCTACTACCGATTCACCTAGATCTGTGATGGACATGAGTAAATTCCGGATGAATAAAGGATCAGAATGATATCGAAGATCCAAATAGAACTGGCAACGCATCTTATGCAGGATATTTGAGCACTTCGGCGCGGGAAGCCCTAAAACCATTGAAAAAGCCTTCAAAACCATTGAAAAAGCCTTCAAAACCATTGAAAAAAGGGAATATAGTGATTCCAGAGCAGATAACGGATGAAGCTGTTGGGCATAGTTACAGCAGGTATCATCTAAGTGACAGAAACACGACAAATAAACGTTTACACCACCGTTTACAGAGGTTGAGGATGCGGACAATTACTCCTTCACTGCAAAGAAATTTAGCGGTACAGTTATAGTCAAATGATGTAATTGAACTGAGTGGAGTGCAATTTGGGCTCAAATCATACGCGTGATATGATTTCAGACCAAAATTGCACGACGCGAGGTTCGATTACCACTTTATTACATCCATTTTGAAATCGACCAAATACAGGACTTGGTCACTTCGAATATTTCATTGATGCAGTACTGAGCCGGTCTGAAATTAAATTCATCCATTTTTGGGGGGGAAAAAAGTAAGAGCTTTGGAAACAAAAGTTTCATAATTTGCCACATGGTACTCTTTATCTTTCATTTTCCTGCAATTTGATCGGTTACTTTAAAAGAAGATGCGATTTAAAGCAAAAAATGGTGCGATTTGCGAATAAATCGCATTTATTAGAGCCAATCAGATTACAGGGACCACCAGTGATTTCAAAATGGTTGTACTTAAAGTAATATCACACCCAGTCTCTTTTCTAGGCCGAGGCAAACCCATAAAGACACTGGGAGCTGTGATTGGGAAGCGATAGGTAAAAGGTATTTCGCGTTAACCTTCTACAAACATCCTTGCTAAGTTTTCTCCATCTTTTTAGCTTCTTCTTAAGTTTTATTGTATCTTTATCAATTATTATTATTAGGTTTTTGCATAGACCCCCTCAAAGTAGGGTTCCCTTTGTGACCTGACAAGGGTGTACTTTGGTCAATCACTAGACCACCCTATTTTTTTAAGAACATGCGACTAGTTTTAAAGCTTTATTGCTGAATTAGAGGACCGAATTGCTCTCTTACTGTGTGGTAATTTTGTGTTGCTTTCAAAACGCGTGGCGTGCTACCGCGCGTGTAACGCGTACAGCGTGACGAATTTGCTTCGACGGACGAAAAACACTGAGAACTAGTAATGGCGGCGAAGCTGTAGATAGCCTGGTTAAATGATGGAATGAATTGCCCATCCTGAAACTAAAACCGGAGCAAAAACGGAACCTTTAACCACACTTACCTTTCAGTAAAATTTGGGTTCCTATTTGAAATTATTTGAGGGGAAAAAATTACTTCACAGTGGCGGAAATATTCTGGAATGGAGACCGAGTGCGATTTGATATCAGATCAACTGTTAAAGGTCAGCTCTAGTAGTAAGCCCAAACGACTGATTGACACGCAAATCATGTCAAGTTATTTCTGGATCTCGTCTTATTTTTATTTTATAAGCACAGTTCCTAGTATTTAAAGGTGTTGAGAGAAGGGACTTTTTCTTACTCTTAATACAGGGTTCGTTCGGGTCCTGGAAAATCTGGAAAGTCCTGAAATTTTATTTTGACATTTTCCTGGACTGGAAAGTCCTGGAAAAGACTACAGCGCTTAGAAAATCCTGGAATCTGCTTCAGTCTAGTAATAAACTTGTCAGAATTTACGTCATAAGAAATGTATGTAGACCGTAAGGAGAAATGATTTTGAAATCTTAGCAATGAAAGGGTTTGAGGTGAAATTTGGAGTCCTGGAAAAATCAATCAAAGTCCTGGAAAAGTCCTTGAAATTGTTTCTGAAAAAGGGTACAAGCCCTGTTAATAGCATGACCTGTTGAAGTATTTGGTTCTGATTGTTACTGAAAAAGTTGATACACCAAGAGTTGGTATGACTCCCAAGTACTTTGTGCAGGTCATGCTCTTATTCGTGTTCTTCACTGACATGGCTTAGGCCTATTAAAATCTTGCAAACTCATACAAACTTTGAAGGTCATTTACATAGCATGGTTTCTATTTCCTTTCCCTGAAAATTCAAGGGAATAATTATGGAAAAGGTTGACAAAAACCCAGAGAGACCAAATTATATCACCTGTGGCTAAAATGTTTTTATAGCAACATACATGGTCATGTGGGTACAGCCTTTACAGTAACTATCCTGAGATAAAAGTTGAATACTTGTGATGGGAAATTGTGAGTGACTCAATAACATTTCAATGTAATTTTTCATTGATAAGTAGAAGACATGCTAAAATAAGTGTAAGACATGCTAAACTAAGGATAAGATAAGCAAAAATAAGTAGTGAAAACTGAAAAATAATCCAAGTTTGCCAAGTGGTACAGAATGACTACATATACATGTAACTAAGAGATTTTAGCAGCAGATTTGTTTTATGTTGATAGAATGCTGAAAAACTTGAATGAGACATAGTCTCATAAAAAGACATAGTCTGGTTTGTACCTAAACTGATACACCTGCCTAAAAGATACAGTATTAGTTTTCCACAGATATAAAGAATTGATTGAATCCTTGATGGATGTGAAGATTGGCATGTTCATTTTTCAAATTTGACTAAACCTAATCAGTTGCCATCTTACAGTAATTTAGACATATTTATTGAGCACTTTTTGATTGAGTGTCATAAAACTTATACCATTATGATAGTAATTACAATGGCCAATCTAAGATGAGGAAAATATTTTTAAGGGCCAATGAGAACCAATCTAGTAAAAACTAGCAAACTGCCCAAAGCATTGGAATATGTTGGCAACCAATGTCATGATTGGTTACTAGAGTAATGCAAGTTTTCTGGAGCAAAGAGCAAAGTAAAGCTAAAACTAAGCAATCCTGAATCACTTTCAACACTCATTTGAAAATTTCTGTATTGTATCACAGGAGTACTAGTAGTAACTACAATATTAACTTGATCAAGCACTGCCTTGGATAGGTGCATCATGTACCATCTGCAGCACTGCTTCTATTGTCCCTTCACATGTACTAAACATTCCTTGTACATTATGTAAGCTGAATTATGCTTACATTTTGATTAGTTCTTATATATTGTCTATTGGAGGACAGAGGCAAAGATGACATCACCATTAACAATTTCTTACTTCTTTATTATATGAAACAAATGGGTTTAATTTTGCTGTGGATCTGTTTAGTTTTAGTCACAAAAGACACCAAATTGTGGTTAGAACATCTGACCCACTTGGTTGCACCTTCTATTCCACTTTTTTGTTCTAACAGTATTTTTGGTGTTATCTGCGATCTATTTCTGAACTTACGGACAGCAACATAGAATCTTTTTGTTGGTAAGATAATGTAACTCTGGTTATCACCTCACTCCTCAACAAGAACTCCTCACAAAAAAACTAATGGAAAGTAATTTTCATTTTTGTCCATAGGTGAGGTAACAAGTACAATGTATAGACTCAAGAAATAAGTGGACTGAAATATTCAGCAATGTTTTTGATTGTGGTACTTTCTAATTCAGGCAAGAAAACTGTAATGAACTGCCTTAGCTCTTGATAAATTAAGAGAAAAATGCATAAGACACAACATTTAACAAATACTGTAGACTAACAAATTTGATTTGAGAGAATGAAAAATTTTAAAATTCTGCAGATTGCAGATAACATGTGACTGCTGCAAATTTTGTCCAAGTTTGTGTTTTTTTTTTTCTGGAAGCTCAACAAGATGAGGATTTTGGATAAATGACTGTAAATATTCATAAATCATATAATTTATGTGTTGAACTGCAGTTTAAGAAATGAATTTGAAGCAATCTTTGCGGTAATGAACACTACTTATTAGAAGCAGTACTTAGTGACAATAAGGCATGAAAAAAATTCAGGCCTGAACAGGATGTGGACCCATGACCTCTGCGATAACAGTTTAGTGCTCTCACCAACTGAACTACCAAGCCAATCAGGAGCCAGTCATTATGTTGGTTCATGACATAATGACCAGCTCCCAGTTGGCTTGTTAGTTCAGCTGGTAGAGCACTGAACCATTATTGCAAAGGTCTTAGGTTTAAATCCTGTACAGGTCTGAATTTTTCTAGGCCTTATTTTCACTACTGCTTAAGTACTGTTCATTACTGCAAAGACAAGGATTGTGGATGTTTTGTATGTTTTACATAGCATGAACGTTGTCACAACAGTGTCACTGACTGACTTACAAACAAACAAGATTGATGACTGACTTCATCTTGCTTGTAACTTTTGACTGATTGATGATTAATCATTTTATTGGGTAAATGAATGACTGACTTACTGATTTGACAAGAGGCTTGCTGGCTAACCATTGAGCTGGCCAAGGGGCTGACCAACTGAAAGATGGACTGACTGATTGGTTGGTTGACATACTGACTGTCTGATTAGCTGATTGACTGCATGACCTAATAAACCACTGGCTGTTTGATTAACTGACTGACTGAATGACTGAATGACTGACTGATTGACTTATTGTGGGGCTGACTAAACCATTGACTGACTGATTGATTATTTGACCAACTGATAAATAGATTGGCTGATGTAAAAACTAACTGACTGATTGAATGACTGAGTTACTGAATGTCCAATTAGCAGACAGACTATGAGAATTTGTGGCTTACTGGCTGATTGATTAACTGACCAATGGATTAACTTACGGATTGATTAACTGACTGACTGACTGGCTGATTGATGTTCTGTGAGACTGATTAAGCCATGGACCAACTCATTGATATTTGAACCAACTTTAAAAAGACTGGCCAACAAAATAGCTGACTGATGTATTGTCTTACAAAATGTATTGAGGGACTGTCAAAGTAAGACTGACCAATCACTAATTGTTTAAATGAATGGCTGACTGAATAACTGACTGACTGACTCTCTGATAGACTGACCAATCAACTGACTGATGACTTAGTGACCAGCAGGTAGAATAACTACTTGGGTGATAATAGCCTGACAAAGGGATGGACTGACTGACAAACTAGTAGGTAATTGACCAGTGATTGACTAATGAACTTAAATGCTGACTGAATAACTCACTGATTTACAGATTGCTGGATTTAAGAACTGAATGACTGGTTTACTATCTATGTGACTGGCTCATTGACTGACTGACTGACTTACTAAGGGACTGACTTGCTGACCAACTGACTGTCTGACCATATGGCTGGAATGAATTGAATGACTGATGGACTGACTACTCAGTTGACCAACTGGTGAACTCTATGACTGTATGACAAATCGGGTGATCTAGTAAAACAGGGATCAGGGAACTTTTGGACTGGATGGTAGACTGAAGGACCGACACATTGACTGGATGACTGACTCGTCAACTGACAGTTGGACTGACTGCTGGCTGAATGGCGAGACTGCAGACTGGCTAACTGATTCTGTGATTGATTAACTGACTAATCGATGTCAGATTAAATGATTAGGGAGTTTAAGAAACGACGACGGCGACGCCGTAGACAACGTCGGTTAAAAAATGAACTTATATTTTATCTACGAATCTTGCGGTACTCAAAGGGCGTTTAGTTTGTTTCTCATTGCAAAAGTATTTCGAAACTGAATATGGAGCACAGCCTTAGAGATATAGATTTGAAAAGCACGTCGTCGTCGTTCACGTTATCGAGACAACGGAAAGTTTAGTTATTTCACATTGTTGTTTTGCAGAGGACGCAAAGAAATTTACAAAGATTTATAATGCACCTGTGAAGTCATTACTCTGCTTATTAAACCTTTTGTTTAGTGTTCTCGTTACCGGTGGCGGTGGCGGTGGCGGTGGCGGTGGCGGTGGCGGTGGCGGTGGCGGTGGCGGTGGCGGTGGCGGTGGCGGTGGCGGTGGCGGTGGCGGTGGCGGTGGCGGTGGCGGTGGCGGTGGCGGTGGCGGTGGCGGTGGCGGTGGCGGTGGCGGTGGCGGTGGCGGTGGCGGTGGCGTCGTGGTTTTCTTAAACTCCCTATCGACTAACTGGTGAAGTGACTGACCAAATCGACTGACTGTGTGATGGACTTACTGACTGATAGATAGGCTGACTGAATGACTGTCAGTTTATTTGAGTGAATTACGTATTAAGCTACTAGGTTCTTAACTCATATAATTCCTTTGATTATTCCATCATAACTTCGTTTTACTATATTATGGCAATGGAGCGCGCAAAATATGCCACGGTATTACGCTGTAGAACAGGGCAAATATACGGACAGAAGCGATCCGAGCGCTCTCTGATTTCTCTTCCCTTTTTTAGACATGATTTTTCCACGAGAATTTTTTCGGTCGTGAAGAACACTTATATAGTTTCTTTTGTGTTTTTCCCTTCTTTCACGCACCAGTAACGGTATGCGACAGTTGATCAGTTAAGACCATACTCAGTTTCAAAAACCAGAAGCCAAAAGACTAGAAAATGAAATAATATTAGAATAATAATAATAGCCCCCATAGGGCTCGGAAAAATACCGCGCAACTAGCAAAATATCCGTGAGTATTATATGTCAAACCATCGAATAAGGTATATATTTTGTTTGATTGTTTCTGTTCGATTGGTGGATAACTTGGACTAGTTATTGCTAAAGGTGGATAGGACAACTGATAGGGAGCTTGAATTAATACAGCTTGGATAAGTTTCGAGACATTCGTTTGTTAACATTTTCACTCTTAAGATTTCATTCTGCCATACAATTGTAATGATGTTAGTCCCAAGAATTTGGTATTGGATGAATTAATAATCTAGAGCTCGCAAGGGGTACTTTTCTTTATTCTTATTACTTGTCTGCTTGATATTGTATTGATATTGTAAAGAGAAATTCTATCTTGGTCACTCATGGGACTTTAAGGGTTCATATAAAGTCAATCAGAAAATGTTGTTGAGGTTATCTTCATGTAAGTAATGGAGATGTAAGTAGAAGGAAAAAGTACTGAAACGTTACCGTCGTGGTTCGTCTGTTTTTCTTTAATTCTGTTTTTTGCAGGCTAGCAGTGTTTTCTTTTATGACCGAAGGCAAAAAGGAATTGTTAGTGACGTCAACTAGAATTGAAAGTTAAAGATGACACGTGGATGTTCTGCTGACAGGTTAGAAATACTGGATCTTATTTACTTCCCTAAGAAAAGCCAAATTCTTCAAATGTAGATTTTGCCTTTTACAATGAGACGCTGTCAATTTAGTCCTACCCGCGTATCACATACCCACGGTAACATTGCTGGGAGTATTTGCCAATTGGTCACACATGTGTACCAAAAAAGCAGGGAAGTTTTGACTTTACAACTTGTAAGAGGTAGACTCGGGCCGATATCAAAAATAAACCAAAGAAAAACGCTGTAAATTGAATGCCTTTTAGTTGACAACCTCTCAGTTAATTTAGTGTTAACAACTGAGTTGAAAACGTAAATTGGCCACCGTAAAGAGTAAAAAAGCTGACGTTTCGAGCGTTAGCCCTTCGTCAGAGCGATAACCTCTCAGTTAGTTAATAAAAGATCTGGTTTTCTTTTAACGCTGATTAAAAAACCTTTTGATCGAGGTTTTTACTTTCCGTGCGATATGAGTCAGTGTTTTGATTGCGTGTAGTTTGACGATTCATCGTCAAAAATACATTTATTTTCTTTTACTTTTAGTATTATGAAGATGGTTTTACACCAAGGAAACCCAAACAAGTTCTAAACACAGACGTTTGGAGAAAAAGGAAAGGAACACGCTGTTTGTCACAACAGGGAAAGGTACTGCAATAAAGACACCGAGAAAGAGCTTATATTACCCTGTGGTGCGATGGAGAGGCAATTTCGAAAGCTGCTGACTCGCGTTTCTTCTCTTTCATTCAGATTGCAAGGAAACAAGAAAGAAAGAAAGGCCGAGAGAGTATCAATGTGGAAAGAAAGGAAACATTGAAGGATATTTCACTTTCTCGACTTGTACTTTACGCTGATAGCTTTGATGTTGTTGTTTCTGGGACTCTAATATTGTAATAATACCGTGAAGCTGGTTAGTAGGTAATTCTTACTATCCGAGCTCCTAAATATAACAGAATACAGCAATTTTTAAATTGGTGTGATTTATTGTCTTCAACAGACTAGAGATGGAGGAGACAAATTATACCCGTCCCCCATCTCCCACCACACCCACCACTATTTTCCACTTTTCATAAATATTTGAAAAGTTCTCTACCTTGTGGTAATAGCATTCATTTCAAACGCATGCGTTTTGAATAACTAAACTTCTGTCATAATACACCTGCGTATTAGATAGGTGTTTTTACCACAAGGTAGACAACTTATACCCAATACTTAAAATCTCTCTATAAGAGGCGGGTGTGGTGGGGGACGGTGGCGGATCGACCCCCACTTTTTCTTTCCTTCCAAGGATGACAATTTTTTTTTTCTTGGTGTGGTCATGTTTCATGAAATCTGTGAAGAGATGAATAAACAACATTGAATGAGCTACATTGCAACGTTATTATACACAGTAATGACAACAATACAAACACAATTTGGGTATTGTTTGAGGCCTTCTCACCAATACTGAAATTAGTCTTGGGTCGGAATTCGTCATTTTCAGCCAAAATAAATATATATTTTATTGACCTCGTACTAAGCTAGTTTAAAAAAAAGATTCCAAAGATGCAGGCTCGTCAAAATACGGTACAACTCATAAAAATACTCAGCGATACCACATACCAAAACGTCTAATAAGTTATTCATTATCCAACCGCTTTTTTTTTCTGCTGTCTATGTGCTCATTTCTCATAAAGCGGGAAAAGCAAAGTGGATAGTTAAGCGTGGTGCGCGCAGCCAACTGGTTAACCAAGTTATTTTACAGCACAAAATAACCAAACTGTCTAAATAACCGTACAGTATCGCAGGATATTTGTAGTCTATTCGCAAATTATTTGTACTGTATTTTGTGCAGTTGATAGGTTACTCTCTACGAGTCTAAAATTCTGATCGGTTGTTTTTTAGTGTAAAGCTTCCTCCTTGGCTGTTAAATAGATACGATTTAAAGCCAAAGATGGTGGAACTCTTGAATAAATCGCACCGATGGGAGCTAATCAGATTGCAAGGCTCACCAGTGTTTTTAAAATGAATGTAATAAAACAATAAGCACCATCTGGACTTACTTTTTTCTGTAGTTAGTTTTCAAGTCAGCAAAGGCATTCTATCAGAGATCATCCCAGTTCTCACACTTTAAAAATAACGTCTCCTCGGTTTAACCTTAACAAAAAGGATGATACAAGTTTTAGTAAAAAGAGAGTGAAAACTAAAATGCGGGACGATATAACTAACAGCTATAACAATAATTAAACAATGGAGTCCACAACGGATCTGAGATCAAAATGACCATGATTTTCCGAACTTCTGTTGATAATCTTTCCAAACGAAGAATCCAAAACTGACCATCATAGATGGTGCTAAAAAGCTACGGTACAAGTCCCACATGACCGTACGATTGACCTTGCAACTTTTATCAATCGCCTGTGATGAAGGTTTGGCGCTTTGGATAAACAAACACTACCTTCTGTCAGGTCAAATAAACAGTTTAAAGGATGCGTGTCGCTTTGCATCTTTTTCTTATTTATCTTTTTAATCAACCGAGACATGTAGGATACAGACTTAAAATTAAGGAAAAATTAAAGATGAAAATTTTAGCTGTTTTCAGTTCAAACCTACAAAAACAAATCACGTTTGTGTAAAGGATTTGTTTCTTTGTAAAAAGACGAAGTAACTATTTTGTTAAACAATAAAAATAGAACTATATTTAATCTGAAATATTGTAAGGGTTTCCTGATATTGGTGATGGGAAAAAGGAATGGAAATATTATATTACTTTAAGCCATTAGATGCAAAAAATTATAATAACCAGGTTGATTATTTCTTATTCCTTTTGGCGGTCTCATCTAAGTACAATTTATTTGACCTTTTTCTTATTATGAACGTATTCTATGTCAAATTCATGATCAAGGAATATTTCTTAAATTTTGGTTTAACACCTTCATCACCTCTTTCTTTAAGGTGATTCTGAGTGTAAACAGCTTATGCCTCTCTAACACTCGTTTGAATTCTTTAATTTTCTGGCTTGAACTCCTAGTAAAATTTTCTTCTTTCGGGGACTAGTCCAGTCTTGACCTTACTCAATACAGTTCACCTTATTCCTTTCAACACAACTCAACTCTGCTCTATCTGGTTGAAAAATGCTGTGCACCAGATTATAAAGGTGGCACTAAAGGTGACACTACTAAGCTGTCAATCTTCTTTTATCGTCATCATTCTATTTCAACCAGCGAATCACGTTAAGTTACGTACGACAGACCCTGCATACTAAGTGTGCGTCTTCGAGTTGTTTACGCAGTTATAAAACCATTTTATACCTTAAATTTCTTACATTTACGATTAAGATCGGCCAGAACAGAAACAAGATTGATAACATAAAAATTTGAATTAACCTATTGGCAGAATTAGAATTACACTGGAAAAGGTATACAAAGAGAAAATAGCCTTGGAAAATTGTTACATAACAACAAAATAAACAGAAAATTCGGAGTAGAAGGGGCGTTCACGAGTACCGCCTCCGAAAATACTACATGGTATTATCTAATTTAAAATTCAGCGCGAAAGATAGAGAGGCACAAGCTGTTTACACTCAGAATCACCTTAAAGAAAGAGGTGTTAAACTAAAATTTAAGAAATATTCTTTTATCCTGAATTTGACAGAATATGTTCCAAAAAACGAGTCTGAGAATAATCAAAAGTGTAAAAAGATTTTTTTTACTCTTTCTTAACTAGCAATTTGAATTAATTAAAAGCATAGCTTATCACACAAATACCACAAAAAGTTCTAATTACCATAGAAACGGAACATCTGCTTACATGCCAAATTCACAACCACAATAAGAAAAAGGTCAAAGAAATTGTGCTTAGATGAGACCGCCAAAAGGAATAAGAAATAATCAACCTGGTTATTATAATTTTTTTGTATCGACTGGCTTAAAGTAATATAATATTTCCATTCCTTTTTCCCATAACCAATATAAGGAAACCCTTACAATATTTCAGATTAGATATAGTTCTATTTTTTATTGTTTAACAATTTGCAGCTTTATCACAGTTTTCTTAATTCGGGAAAGGAGCATAATTTTGTTTTTAAGAAAACTGATTGGCTACCATCGTTCTTAAAGTTGAAAGCAATTTCGTTCGTAGCAGAGACAGAGACAGTTAACTAAATTTGGTGAAATAGCTTGCATAAAGCGACGACACAGTCCTTCTGCAGCCCTCATATTCCCAGTTATGAACAAAGCGTGTAGATGGTTTGAATGGGTCGGGAAAAAATATTCTTTAAACCAGGTATGACACTAAACCCGAGGATAGCGCAGGTTTCGTTTAAAGCATGTTGGTGAAAAGGTCAGCTTAGAGAAAAACTTTCTTGCATATTGCAAAAATATCCAACGTTAGATCTATAAGTCTATAGAAAGCTAGCAGATATTCCTTGGAGCTGTACCATGCTCGGCTTATTTATGTGAAATGGGCTAAACTGTTACGTTATAACTTGTCCGTCCATTAACATCTCAGGCTTAGACATCCCGAAAAACTACCGGTGGTGCAAAATATTATTTTCCTGTAAAAGACTGATCGCCTCTTGTCATTCATATCCTCTCAATCTCCTGTACAAAGTCCACTCTCTGTTCAGCGTATAAAGACAGTCCAGTGGCCGAAACACCTTACACACTCACTGCATTTCCTTCTCCTCTTTTTTGCGGAACCAAGTCTTTGCATCACAGATTTAAGACTAAGGAAGAGTTTTGTTGGTGACAGTCTGACTCTTTTGTGGGTCAGCTCTTTGTCACTAATCTCTTGTTCAAAGTCCACTCTCTGTTCAGTGTATAAAGACAGTCCAGTGGCCGAAACACTTGACACACTCACTGCATTTCCTTTTCCTCTTTTTTGTGGGACCAAGTCTTTGCATCACAGATTTAAGACTAAGGAAGAGATTTGTTGGGTGACAGTCTGACTCCTTTGTAGAGGATCATCTTCTAGTCACCCATCTCTTGTACAAAGTCCACTCTCTGTTCAGCGTATAAAGACAGTCCAGTGGCCGAAACACTTGACACACTCACTGCATTTCCTTTTCCTCTTTTTTGTGGGACCAAGTCTTTGCATCACAGATTTAAGACTAAGGAAGAGATTTGTTGGGTGACAGTCTAACTCCTTTGAGGGTCAGCTCTTAGTCACCAATCTCTTTTATAAAGTGCACTCTCTGTTCAGCGTATAAAGACAGTCCAGTGGCCGAAACATTCAACACACTCACTGCTTTTCCTTTTCCTCTTTTCTCTAGGACCAAGTCTTTGCATCACAGATTTAAGACTAAGGAAGAGATTTGTTGCGTGAAACTGACTTCTTTATGGAGGATCAACTGTTCTAGAGTCACTTATCTCTTCTACAAAGTCCACCCTCTGTTTAGCGCATAACGACACTCTATTGGCCGAAATTCAACACACTCATTGGTTTTCCTCTCCCCCCTTTATTGTGGGACCAAGTCTTTACATCACAGATTCAGACTAAAGTAGAGAATTGTTGGGTGAAACTGACTCCTTCGTGGGTCAGCCCTCTGTTAGCCAGTGGCTGAATTCCTTATATGTTGTTGAAGTTCCTAGGTGTCCCCTGGAGTCCAGTTACTACACAAGTTTGTACAGAGGAACAAATTGTTCGGGAGGAATAGGACATGGGTTGAAGTTTGTCTGGTGTATTACTGTACTGTATTCTATTTGTGTTTGGTTATATCAGTACTTATCGAACTGAAATCAGCTGCATCACCAAAAATCCAGGAAGAGTGGCTAAAGGGCATCTCTCCTCTATCCTGGGAAGGAGAGCAAATATAAATGAGATACAAGAAAATGTTATTGAATTATATCAGGACAATCTAAGAGTTCTTCATACCTGTCTGAAAATAAAACACCATAATGTTTGCATTTAATAAGGGTAGCTTTGCAAAGGTCCTTTGAAGTTATTCAAATTTAAAAATTGATCATGGTTAAGCTGAGGATGCACAAATGCTCAATTAGGAGGTCCAGTGTTTCAGAGGACTGGATAGGAAGACAATGAGCAGAGAAGTTAAATCTGACTTTATCTCTGGTTAAATAATCCTTACAATTGCTTTTTTATTGACCTTTAATAAATGCGTTCACAATCTCAGTCAAAGAGCTGTTTTTCAAAGGAACAATATTATGTTAAATGCATACGATTAGATAGAAAGGGAAAATATAACAACCACACCACTACGTCTTTGTTTACCACCTAAGTTACTATGATAGACCCATTTGTTGTTGTTGATGAATAAATAGTATAAAATTCCTGTCACTCTAACTTTTACTGACCCAGCAAGTCAGGACACAATTCCGCAAATAGTAGTCTTGATAAAATTTATTCTTACTTTCATCTTCTGGCAGGTAATTTTCTGTTTTGGCTGTATCCATAGTTAAAACAAAAGCTATACTTCATCCTTATCCGATGGGTAAACATAGTGATGAGGGATTATGGATTGTTCTATTTCCAGGCCTACGAATATGTAATGTATGAAATAAATAAACACACCATCATTCCCTAATTACCAAAGGGGTAAGTTTCTAAAGAAACTGTGGTGCTGCGTCGGTGGGAGAGTATAGCAGGTAATTAAGTGTTAACAACTGGGTTGAAAACGTAAATTAGCCACCGTAAAGGGTAAAAAAGTTGACGAAGGGTTAACGCTCGAAACGTCAGCTTTTTTACCCTTTACGGTGGCTAATTTACGTTTTCAACCCAGTTTTTAACACTAAATTCCCTAATTACCTTTTGCTCATTGATAAATTGACAACATATAAATTCATGAGGCACTTGGCGAGTTATTCAGTTTGAATATCCTGTTATCAGTTTTACAGAAAATGTTCATATCGTAGCAAACTGATTGTATGAACTGTCGATATGGTGTTAATTAAAACGGATTCATTCTTTGATTACTTTAGGTTGATTAAATCAACCAAAACTTAAAATCAATGGCTGAAGAAAACCTTTTTTTAAAGGATTGTTGATAACGTAACAATCCGTTGGTGGGGATGACTTAGATTATGCAAGTTTTTAACGGAACAAATGATTACAAGGGAAAGCGGAGAATGCCTTAGACGCTTACGTAATAATCCACTACAGGAGAAAACTGAGAATATCATGCGAAACACTAACGTAACAATCAATTACAGAAGAAAACCGAGAATGCACGCGATACTAACGTAACAAGCCATTTCAGTAGAAAACTGAGAATGCACGAGACATTAACGTTACAATCCATTAGAGGAGAAAACTGAGAATGCGCGAGACACTAACCGTAACAATCCACTACATAAGAAAACAGAGAATGGCGAGACACTAACGAAACAATCCATTACAGGAGAAAATTGAGAATGCGTGACACACTAACGTAATAATCCATTGCATGAGAAAACAGAGAATGCGCGAGACATTAACAGAACAATCCGTTGCAGAAGAAAACTGAGAATGTGCGACACCAACGTAACAATCCAATACATAAGAAAACTGAGAATGCGTGAGACACTAACAAAACAATCCATTAAAGGAGAAAATTAAGAATGCGCGACACACTAACGTAACAATCCATCACAGGAGAAAATTGAGAATGCGCGACACAGTAACGGAACAATCCATCACAGGAGAAAATTGAGAATGCGCGACACACTAACGTCACAATCCATCACGGGAGAAACTGAGAATGCACGAGACACTAACGTCACAATCCATCACGGGAGAAAACTGAGAATGCACGAGACACTAACGTCACAATCCATCACGGGAGAAAACTGAGAATGCACGAGACACTAACGTCACAATCCATCACAGGAGAAAACTGAGAATGCACGAGACACTAACGTCACAATCCATCACAGGAGAAAACTAAGAATGCGCGAGACACTAACGGAACAATCCATAGCAAAAAAACACAAAGAATACGCAAGACACCAACCTAACAATCCATAACAAAGAAAAACTAAGAATGCAAGAGACACTAACGGAACAATCCATAAAAAAAAAACAAAAAAAAGGGAATGCGCAAGACACTAACGTGACAATCCATTACAAGAGAAAACTGAGAATGCGCAACATACTAAAGTAACAATCCATTACATGAGAAAACTAAGATTGCGTGAGACATTAACCCAACAATCCATAACAAAAAAAAACTGAGAATACGTGAGACACTAACGAAACAATTCATTACAGGAGAAAATTGAGAATGCGCGACACACTAACGTAACAATCCAATACAGGAAAAATTGAGAATGCGTGAGACACTAACGGAACAATCGATCACAGAAGAAAACTGAGAATGCAGCGAGATACTGACGTAACAATCCAATACTGGAGAAAACTGAGAATGCGGCGAGATACTAACGTAACAATCCAATACTGGAGAAAACTGAGAAGGCGGCGAGATACTAACGTAACAATCCAATACTGGAGAAAACTGAGAATGCGGGAGATACTAACAGAACAATCCATAACAAAAAACACTAAGAATACGCGAGACACTAACGTAACCATCCATAACAAAAAAAGAACTGAGAATGTGCGAAATACTAACGGAACAATCCATTACAGAAGAAAACTAATAATGCGTGACACACTAACGGAGCAATCAATTACAGAAGAAAACTGAGAATATGTAAACACTAACGGAACAATCCATTACAGAAGGAAGCTGCGAATGCGTGACACACTAACCTAACAATTCCTTACAGGAGAAAACTGAGAATGGGCGAGACACTAACGTAACAATCCAATACAGGAGAAAACTGAGAATGCGCCACACACTAACGTAACAATCCTTTACATGAGAAAACAGAGAATGCGCGAGACACTAACATAACAATCTATTACAAGAGAAAATTGAGAACGCGCGAGACACTAACGTAACGATCCATTATTGAGAAAATTGAGACTGCGCGAGACACTAACGTAACAATCCATTACAAGAGAAAATTGAGAATGCATGAGACGGCACTAACATAACAATCCATTACAAGAGAAAATTGAGAATGCGCGAGACGGCACTAACATAACAATCCATTACAAGAGGAAATTGAGAATGCGCGAGACGGCACTAACGTAACAATCCATTACAAGAGGAAATTGAGAATGCATGAGACGGCACTAACGTAACAATCCATTACAAGAGGAAATTGAGAATGCGCGAGACGGCACTAACATAACAATCCATTACAAGAGGAAATTGAGAATGCGCGAGACGGCACTAACGTAACAATCCATTACAAGAGAAAATTGAGAATGCGCGAGACACTAACTGTAACAATCTATTACATGAGAAAACAGAGAATGCGCGAGACACTAACGGAACAATCCAATACAGGAGAAAATTGAGAATGCACGAGACACTAACGTAACAATCCATTCCAGAAGAAAACTGACAATGCACAGGACATTAACGTAACAATCAACACCAGTGAAAACTGAGAATGGGCGATACACTAACGCAACAATCCATTACAGGAAAAACAGAGAATGCGCAGAGCACTAACGGAACAATCCATTACAGAAAAAAAACTAAGAATGCGTGATACACTAACGTAACAATCCATTACATGAGAAAACGGAGAATGCGCGAGACACTAACGTAACAACCCATTTCCAAAGAAAACTGAGAATGCATGAGACACCAACATAACAATTCATTACAGGAGAAAACTGAGAACAGGCAAGACACTAACAGAACAATTCGTTACAGGAATAAACTAAGAATGTGCGAGACACTAACATAACAATCCAATACATAAGAAAACTGAGAATGCGTGAGACACTAACGAAACAATCCTTTACAGGAGAAAACTGACAATGCACGAGACACTAACGTAACAATCCATTACAAAAGAAAACTGGGAATGTGTGAGACACTAACGGAACAATCCATAGCCAAAAAACACAAAAAATACGCGAGACACTAACGTAACAATCCATAACAAAAAAATTAAGAATGCACGAGACACTAACGTAACAACCTATTACAGGAGAAAACTGAGAATGCGCAACACACTAACGTAACAATCCGTTACACGAGAAAACTGAGAATGCGCAACATACTAAAGTAACAATCCATAACAAAAAAAACTGAGAATGCGTGAGACACTAACTAAAAGATCCATTACAGGAGAAAATTGAGAATGCGCGACACACTAACGGAACAATCCATAGCAAAAGAACACTAAGAATACGCGAGACACTAACTAAAAAAATTTGAGAATGAACGCGACACTAACAGAACAATCCATACAAAAAAAAAAAAACAGAGAATGCGAAAGACACTAACGGAACAATCCATTACAAGAGAAAACTGAGAATGCGCAACATACTAACGTGACAATCCATTACATGAGAAAACTAAGAATGCGCAAGATACTAACGTGACAATCCATTACATGAGAAAACTAAGAATGCGCAACATACTAACGTGACAATCCATTGCATGAGAAAACTAAGAATGCGCAAGATACTAACGTGACAATCCATTACATGAGAAAACTAAGAATGCACAACATACTAACGTGACAATCCATTGCATGAGAAAACTAAGAATGCGCAACATACTAACGTGACAATCCATTACAAGAGAAAACTAAGAATGCGCAAGATACTAGCATGACAATCCATTACATGAGAAAACTAAGAATGCGCAACATACTAACGTGACAATCCATTACATGAGAAAACTAAGAATGCGCAACATACTAACGTGACAATCCATTACATGAGAAAACTAAGAATGCGCAACATACTAACGTGACAATCCATTACAAGAGAAAACTAAGAATGCGCAAGATACTAACGTGACAATCCATTACATGAGAAAACTAAGAATGTGCAACATACTAACGTGACAATCCACTACATGAGAAAACTAAGAATGCGCAACATACTAACATGACAATCCATTACATGAGAAAACTAAGAATGTGCAACATACTAACGTGACAATCCATTACATGAGAAAACTAAGAATGCGCAACATACTAACATGACAATCCATTACATGAGAAAACTAAGAATGTGCAACATACTAACGTGACAATCCATTACATGAGAAAACTAAGAATGCGCAACATACTAACGTGACAATCCATTACATGAGAAAACTAAGAATGCGCAACATACTAACATGACAATCCATTACATGAGAAAACTAAGAATGTGCAACATACTAACGTGACAATCCATTACATGAGAAAACTAAGAATGTGCAACATACTAACGTGACAATCCATTACATGAGAAAACTAAGAATGTGCAACATACTAACGTGACAATCCATTACATGAGAAAACTAAGAATGTGCAACATACTAACATGACAATCCATTACATGAGAAAACTAAGAATGCGCAACATACTAACATGACAATCCATTACATGAGAAAACTAAGAATGCGCAACATACTAACATGACAATCCATTACATGAGAAAACTAAGAATGTGCAACATACTAACGTGACAATCCATTACATGAGAAAACTAAGAATGCGCAAGATACTAACATGACAATCCATTACATGAGAAAACTAAGAATGTGCAACATACTAACATGACAATCCATTACATGAGAAAACTAAGAATGTGCAACATACTAACGTGACAATCCATTACATGAAAAAACTAAGAATGTGCAACATACTAACATGACAATCCATTACATGAGAAAACTAAGAATGCGCAACATACTAACGTGACAATCCATTACATGAGAAAACTAAGAATGCGCAACATACTAACGTGACAATCCATTACATGAGAAAACTAAGAATGTGCAACATACTAACGTGACAATCCATTACATGAGAAAACTAAGAATGTGCGACATACTAACGTGACAATCCATTACATAAGAAAACTAAGAATGCGCAACATACTAACATGACAATCCATTACAAGAGAAAACTAAGAATGCGCAACATACTAACATGACAATCCATTACATGAGAAAACTAAGAATGTGCAACATACTAACATGACAATCCATTACATGAGAAAACTAAGAATGCACAACATACTAACATGACAATCCATTACAAGAGAAAACTAAGAATGCGCAACATACTAACATGACAATCCATTACATGAGAAAACTAAGAATGTGCAACATACTAACGTGACAATCCATTACATGAGAAAACTAAGAATGCGCAAGATACTAACATGACAATCCATTACATGAGAAAACTAAGAATGTGCAACATACTAACGTGACAATCCATTACATGAGAAAACTAAGAATGTGCAACATACTAACGTGACAATCCATTACATGAAAAAACTAAGAATGTGCAAATTACTAACATGACAATCCATTACATGAGAAAACTAAGAATGCGCAACATACTAACGTGACAATCCATTACATGAGAAAACTAAGAATGCGCAACATACTAACGTGACAATCCATTACATGAGAAAACTAAGAATGTGCAACATACTAACGTGACAATCCATTACATGAGAAAACTAAGAATGTGCAACATACTAACGTGACAATCCATTACATGAGAAAACTAAGAATGCGCAACATACTAACATGACAATCCATTACAAGAGAAAACTAAGAATGCGCAACATACTAACATGACAATCCATTACATGAGAAAACTAAGAATGCGCAACATACTAACGTGACAATCCATTACATGAAAAAACTGAGAATGTGCAACATACTAACATGACAATCCATTACATGAGAAAACTAAGAATGTGCAACATACTAACGTGACAATCCATTACATGAAAAAACTAAGAATGTGCAACATACTAACATGACAATCCATTACATGAGAAAACTAAGAATGCGCAACATACTAACGTGACAATCCATTACATGAGAAAACTAAGAATGTGCAACATACTAACGTGACAATCCATTACATGAGAAAACTAAGAATGCGCAACATACTAACATGACAATCCATTACAAGAGAAAACTAAGAATGCGCAACATACTAACATGACAATCCATTACATGAGAAAACTAAGAATGCGCAACATACTAACGTGACAATCCATTACATGAGAAAACTGAGAATGTGCAACATACTAACATGACAATCCATTACATGAGAAAACTAAGAATGTGCAACATACTAACATGACAATCCATTACATGAGAAAACTAAGAATGTGCAACATACTAACGTGACAATCCATTACATGAGAAAACTAAGAATGTGCAACATACTAACGTGACAATCCATTACATGAAAAAACTAAGAATGCGCAACATACTAACGTGACAATCCATTACATGAGAAAACTAAGAATGCGCAACATACTAACGTGACAATCCATTACATGAGAAAACTAAGAATGCGCAACATACTAACGTGACAATCCATTACATGAGAAAACTAAGAATGCGCAACATACTAACGTGACAATCCATTACAAGAGAAAACTAAGAATGGGCAACATACTAACGTGAATATCCATTACATGAGAAAAGTAAGAATGCGCAACATACTAACGTGACAATCCATTACATGAGAAAACTAAGAATGTGCAACATACTAACGTGACAATCCATTACAAGAGAAAACTAAGAATGCGCAACATACTAACGTGACAATCCATTACATGAGAAAACTAAGAATGTGCAACATACTAACATGACAATCCATTACATGAGAAAACTAAGAATGTGCAATATACTAACATGACAATCCATTACAAGAGAAAACTAAGAATGCGCAACATACTAACGTGACAATCCATTACAAGAGAAAACTAAGAATGCGCAACATACTAACGTGACAATCCATTACAAGAGAAAACTAAGAATGCGCAACATACTAACGTGACAATCCATTACATGAGAAAACTAAGAATGCGCAACATACTAACGTGACAATCCATTACAAGAGAAAACTAAGAATGCGCAACATACTAACGTGACAATCCATTACAAGAGAAAACTAAGAATGCGCAACATACTAACGTGACAATCCATTACATGAGAAAACTAAGAATGCGCAACATACTAACATGACAATCCATTACATGAGAAAACTAAGAATGTGCAACATACTAACGCGACAATCCATTACATGAGAAAACTAAGAATTTGCAACATACTAACGTGACAATCCATTACATTAGAAAACTAAGAATGCGCAACATACTAACATGACAATCCATTACAAGAGAAAACTAAGAATGTGCAACATACTAACGTGACAATCCATTACATGAGAAAACTAAGAATGTGCAACCTACTAACGTGACAATCCATTACATGAGAAAACTAAGAATGCGCAACATACTAACATGACAATCCATTACATGAGAAAACTGAGAATGCGCAACATACTAACGTGACAATCCATTACATGAGAAAACTAAGAATGTGCAACATACTAACGTGACAATCCATTACATGAGAAAACTAAGAATGTGCAAGATACTAACGTGACAATCCATTACATGAAAAAACTGAGAATGCGCAACATACTAACGTGACAATCCATTACATGAGAAAACTAAGAATGCGCAACATACTAACGTGACAATCCATTACAAGAGAAAACTAAGAATGCGCAAGATACTAACATGACAATCCATTACATGAGAAAACTAAGAATGCGCAAGATACTAACGTGACAATCCATTACATGAGAAAACTAAGAATGCGCAACATACTAACGTGACAATCCATTACATGAGAAAACTAAGAATGCGCAACATACTAACGTAACAATCCATTACAAGAGAAAACTAAGAATGCGCAACATACTAACATAACAATCCATTACATGAGAAAACTAAGAATGTGCAACATACTAACGTGACAATCCATTACATGAGAAAACTAAGAATGCGCAACATACTAACATGACAATCCATTACATGAGAAAACTAAGAATGCGCAACATACTAACATGACAATCCATTACATGAGAAAACTAAGAATGTGCAACATACTAACGTGACAATCCATTACATGAGAAAACTAAGAATGTGCAACATACTAACGTGACAATCCATTACATGAGAAAACTAAGAATGCGCAACATACTAACATGACAATCCATTACAAGAGAAAACTAAGAATGTGCAACATACTAACGTGACAATCCATTACATGAGAAAACTAAGAATGTGCAACATACTAACGTGACAATCCATTACATGAGAAAACTAAGAATGCGCAACATACTAACATGACAATCCATTACATGAGAAAACTGAGAATGCGCAACATACTGACGTGACAATCCATTACATGAGAAAACTAAGAATGTGCAACATACTAACGTGACAATCCATTACATGAGAAAACTAAGAATGTGCAAGATACTAACGTGACAATCCATTACATGAGAAAACTGAGAATGCGCAACATACTAACGTGACAATCCATTACATGAGAAAACTAAGAATGTGCAACATACTAACGTGACAATCCATTACATGAGAAAACTAAGAATGCGCAAGATACTAACATGACAATCCATTACATGAGAAAACTGAGAATGCGCAACATACTAACGTGACAATCCATTACATGAGAAAACTGAGAATGTGCAACATACTAACGTGACAATTCATTACATGAGAAAACTAAGAATGCGCAACATACTAACATGACAATCCATTACAAGAGAAAACTAAGAATGCGCAACATACTAACGTGACAATCCATTACATGAGAAAACTAAGAATGTGCAACATACTAACATGACAATCCATTACATGAGAAAACTAAGAATGCGCAACATACTAACGTGACAATCCATTACATGAGAAAACTAAGAATGCGCAACATACTAACATGACAATCCATTACATGAGAAAACTAAGAATGCGCAACATACTAACGTGACAATCCATTACATGAGAAAACTAAGAATGCGCAACATACTAACGTGACAATCCATTACATGAGAAAACTAAGAATGCGCAACATACTAACGTGACAATCCATTACATGAGAAAACTAAGAATGCGCAACATACTAACGTGACAATCCATTACATGAGAAAACTAAGAATGCGCAACATACTAACGTGACAATCCATTACATGAGAAAACTAAGAATGCGCAACATACTAACATGACAATCCATTACATGAGAAAACTAAGAATGCGCAACATACTAACATGACAACCATTACATGAGAAAACTAAGAATGCGCAACATACTAACGTGACAATCCATTACATGAGAAAACTGAGAATGTGCAACATACTAACATGACAATCCATTACATGAGAAAACTAAGAATGCGCAAGATACTAACATGACAATCCATTACATGAGAAAACTAAGAATGCGCAACATACTAACGTGACAATCCATTACATGAGAAAACTAAGAATGCGCAACATACTAACGTGACAATCCATTACATGAGAAAACTAAGAATGTGCAACATACTAACGTGACAATCCATTACATGAGAAAACTAAGAATGTGCAACATACTAACGTGACAATCCATTACATGAGAAAACTAAGAATGCGCAACATACTAACATGACAATCCATTACATGAGAAAACTAAGAATGTGCAACATACTAACGTGACAATCCATTACATGAGAAAACTAAGAATGCGCAACATACTAACATGACAATCCATTACATGAGAAAACTAAGAATGCGCAACATACTAACGTGACAATCCATTACATGAGAAAACTAAGAATGTGCAACATACTAACATGACAATCCATTACATGAGAAAACTGAGAATGTGCAACATACTAACGTGACAATCCATTACATGAGAAAACTAAGAATGCGCAACATACTAACGTGACAATCCATTACATGAGAAAACTGAGAATGTGCAAGATACTAACGTAACAATCCATTACATGAGAAAACTAAGAATGCGCAACATACTAACGTGACAATCCATTACATGAGAAAACTGAGAATGTGCAAGATACTAACGTAACAATCCATTACATGAGAAAACTAAGAATGTGCGAGACATTAACCCAACAATCCATAACAAAAAAAAACTGAGAATACGTGAGACACTAACGAAACAATTCATTACAGGAGAAAATTGAGAATGCGCGACACACTAACGTAACAATCCAATACAGGAAAAATTGAGAATGCGTGAGACACTAACGGAACAATCCATAGCAAAAAAACACTAAGAATACGCGACACACTAACGTAACAATCCAATACAGGAGAAAACTGAGAATGCGTGAGACACTAACGGAACAATCCATTACAGAAGAAAACTGAGAATGCGGCGAGATACTAACGTAACAATCCATTACAGGAATAAACTAAGAATGTGCGAGACACTAACGTAACAATCCAATACAGGAAAAAACTGAGAATGCGCGAGATACTAACGTGACAGTCCTTGTAAGAAAACTGCCATATCTCCTCTGTATTGAGAGTATTAACCCTTTCACTCCCAAGATCTTATTAGCAAGTCTCCTTACTGTCTACCATACAGCTCTTAAGATGTTGATTTCGAGAATTTGGTTTTGGATCAACTATTGATCCCCTTTGGATATATTTTTTTATTATCATCTTTTGTCCACTTGATATCATACTGATTTTGTGTTGGTTAAGCAAACCCAAACAACGATTGCTAACCACTTCACCCATTTCAAAGATAAAGTAACATGGTCAACATTTTTATAAATAAAACAACTAGTGTACTCAATTAAGATTGCAAGTTATGTCATGGGAGTGAAGATGCAACTGCTACGCTTGTGTTCCTAATATACTACAAATCATTGTGTAATAATCATTATATCACTCATGGAACACAAGCAATATGTCACCCATTTGTTGGTGATTTTACTTTGTAACATTCATCCCTTACTGAAAGTAATAACAACTCTGATCATTGAAATTGCATAAAAGATTAGGCATGAAAACGAACAGAAAAATACTGAAATTCTACCTGCTTCCTACTCAGTTATGCCTGCCATAGCAAAGTTTGCATAAACAATTATCTCACTCAACCTAGCCTCATCCACAAATATTTTTGTGTGGAAAAGTGGACAAATACAGCATTGGCTTTGCACCATAAGAGCAACTTTAAATGATTCATTAAGACCACTAATTACAAGTTTACAAACATGTTTCATTTCTTGATTTCTTCCACAAGTTGGCCATGGGTATTCTTTGATTAAAAAGTAGCTCCATCTGGCAGTCAGTCAATGGTCATTTACTCAAAAATATATAGTCAGCCAGTCATTCCATATCAATTTCAGTCAGGCAGTTGGTCAAAACCACCCAGTCAGACTTCCAATCTACAGTCATTCAGTTAATTCATCATTCATTAAGTCAGTCAGTGAGTTATTCAGTCATTTCATCGTACATTAGGTCAGTTACTCAGTCATTTGGTCATTTCATCATACATTAAGTTAGTCAGTAAGTTATTCAGTCATTTCATCATGCATTAAGTCAGTCAGTAAGTTGGTCAGTCATTCAATCATTTCATCATACATTAAGTCAATCAGTAAGTTATTCAATAATTTCATCATACATTAAATCAGTCAGGAAGTTATTCAGTCATTCAAAATGTGGTAGGAATATCAGTGACACTCTCAGGCCGGCACCTTGCATGTCACTCTTTTGTTCTTACCATATTTTGACATCATCTGTGATCTATAACAGAACAGACCCACACACCCATAGAATCTATTTGTTAAATACCCATCACATCATACCTGAAGTAGTCAGTTAGTAATTATTTGATTCAATCATTCAATCAAACTATCAGTAAAACAGTCATTCATTCAATCATACTGTTTGTAATTCAGTCAAACAACCAGTAACTTTGTTATGTCAGATTTATTGAATTTAAACATGGTGGGCTTATTTGTGTATTTTCGTTTATGATTTCGCAAGTGTGTAGTGTTCAAATATGGTGGATAGTTTCTTTAAATATTGACAAATTTATGACTCGTGTAATAGTACTTTCAGAGCTTATCTAAAATAGATCACTTATAATCTTAACTAACGGTATACACAGCATTGAACTAAATGTTATAAAAATGTGTAAACCTTACCGAGTTAGACGGGCACAATTAAGTCTTTCTGGTTGAGGTCATCCAGTCATCCAGACTCATCGTTGGTGGAGGTTGGTGCACTGGTATACTTAGTGTTTTTCAATTCAACCTTAAAGTAATGTAATCTAAGGTTAAACACAAACAAAGAAGTATTTTGGGGCGCTAAAAGTAAATAGCAAACCTCAGCAAAAGTAGTAATTCGGTTGAAGAATCTCCATTTGGCATCACATGGCCGCCGCAGTCAAAACTTGCAAAGAGTTATGGGAATTGCGAAATTTATGAGCCATTTCCGTCTTTGATGAGTTCGAGAGAGGGTGGATGGTTAAGCAACTTCCACATTGAGCCGAAAAAATTAAATCCAATGGGGGGAGGTATTAGTATAAAAGCAGGAAAGGCAGAGAGAAATTTCTTAGCCTAGACCCCCTAATTTGCTGTTGCATCAAGACAAAACTCTGAAGCTCGTAACTTAGTCTTTTTTCGTCACCTATTGGCCGACCAGAGTAATAAAAATTGAAAACGCGAGAAGTTAGTTCTGCATCGTGTCTGGGTAACATAGGCAATGCCGTGCACAGGGAAGTTCAGTTGATACCAAAAAGGTACTCAACAAAACACACGAAGTTATCTAGTCTAGAGACCCAGGAGGATCTAAAAGGGAACGCGAAACGACCTGCAAAAAAGCCGTTGCCTGTTTTTTTGAGATTGGTTATTCAATCTTCCCATAGACAGCTGGATACTTACTGTTTAATTTCTTTATAACCATTTCTAGAAACATTGAAACACCATTTTTGTCTTGCAAAGAATGAGTAACTTCGGTGAGCTTATTTTGGAAACAGACTACCTCGTAAGGCTTGCAAACTCCTCCTTTTTTCATTTTTTTTTTAACATCTGCCATACCTTCGTGCCCTCGAGATTTTTGATTGGCTGTTTAATGACTTTGACTTTGGTTTAACAAGTCTCAAATGCACCATTAGTACCCTGTCATATGGAAAACTTACAGAACACATAGTGATTTAAACATTTGTTTGGTTTTCTCCGTATAAATTAACTGGACTCCATGTTCCTCACTCTAGTGGATATCAAACCTTAGCTGAGGTAGGGTTTTTTGGCCTGGAGCTTGGGTACTACTCAAACAGTCACTTCTCTTTAAAAAACAAAAAACGAAAAACCACGTTTAGCCACCGCGCCTTTCGATTGACGTGTTCGCTTCCTTTGTATTTCAAAATGAGGCAACCATTACCGGTAGATCTGTCTACTTTATTTCATTGGTTTGCATTGATGGTTTCTTAAACCTAAATTATTCATTGGTTTGATGATTTCTTAAGTTTACATAGTACGTTTACTATCTAGTTTAAATCAGAAATACAAAAATTGTAAAAAAGCTAACTAATCTGGTGCTAATTGAATACAATTGAAGACCTACGAATTCCTACTGATAAAAAAATACAAGTATTCATTTCATTGTGGGGATTATCTATAGTGGTTGAATTGTTCTGGTGAAACAAACAGGCGAGTCAGGAAACGAATGTAGTATGATATATGTTCTTGAGGGTGATACACTGGTTTAGAAATAACCCAGCAAGCGAAGTCCCAGCTTGACAGTGCATCCAAGCATGGTGAAGAAACCCAAGTAACCAAAGCTACCACGCATGCGCTTCTCGGGATCTGAAATAAAACACAAGGTTAACAAGATCCCACAACTGGAACAAAGGAATAAAGGCACCCTATTCCATTTACATTCATTGTAAGAAATAATTACAATTTTCAATTATTTTCATATTTTTCCTTTTCTGCAATGTATAGTAATGAGGCATTAGAGTATTTCCATGTTTCATTGCATTTCCTGTCACTCTCATATCGCCTCACAACTCCATTTAAAATATTTTGGGAAGCAAATGTGGCTCCAGGATTAAGGAAGGGAAATCCACTTATCCATGAACATATAGCCCACTAATTTGACTAGATATACCATGATAACTTCTTTGCCACTGATTTCTTCAAGGATTGCCGTTTTCAGTACACCAGTGCTGCAAGTTAGAAATTTAACATTACAAGAATGTATTACTTGCCTCCAGTGTAGTATCCATGGGCATAGAAGAATCTACTAACAATCCAGACAAGTCCTGCTGCAGAAGTTAACACCTACAAAAATAACAAATAACGAAATTAGAGCATGGTTGCATTATTTCAAAGAATGTACCAGTATTTTTTGTTTTGCTGGTGACATTTTCTGTTAATGTTATATCATTCATAGACAAACAGTGATAAAAGGGTATGCTACCCATATCAGATGGTAATTAAACAAGTATTTTTAATTTAAATATATATTTTTATTCCAATTCATAGTAGAAAAAAAAATTGCATTTACTGGGTCCTTCAACTTTAATCTGGACTACCCCTGTCAATTTACCCTACCAAATATTTCATTCTAGTGTTCCCGAAAAAATAATGATTTCTAAACTTACGGGATGTTCCAATCCTCCAAGCAACAGAAAAAGCAAGAACTGGGGATAAACTTCAACCCTAGAGTAAAGAATGAAATGAAATGATTTAAAGTGTAAAATTTGTTTTAAAATCTCCAGGTATGTGTTCTGAATAACCAAGGCAATTTCCTAGTGTTAGACTGCACTGCACATCCTGCAATGCACTGCACAAATGGGGCCTGATATTCAAAACTGAATTGAAATAATTAAATGACAAGTGCAAGAGAACAAATAATAATTCATCAAACATCTCTTACTTAAGAATCACCTTCCAGTGAACAACTGTACAGCATGTAAAACTTTCTTAATGGATTTTTGGAATTGTTATTTTTAACTATGTGGACAAAAATGCATGATACAAGAGAAAGTTGCAGCAGTAATAGCAGTTTTAATAATGGTAATAGGACCAAGTGGAGTCCACTTCTGTCTATAATCATACAAGTCATTAACAAAATCAGACAACTGCAAAGTGGGAGTCCAATTTGTCAATCATGAGTATGATTACAAACAGAATTGGGTGACACAAAATCCTGTTACCAATTAATCATAACCATTACAAAAAAACAATCAAATACACTTAGGACAAACATATTGGGTAGAGGAAATGTGTAAAGTTAAAAATTCCTCCATTTTGGAACTTTCCCCAGTTTGTTTGTTTGTTGTTTTTTTTTTCAGGATAAGTGATTGTTTCTATGGTTATTGTGATCAATTCTGTGATTGGTAGATTTAGCTGAGAGGACTTAGTATGAGAGGCTGCTTCATATGTCCAATTTCAGGTGTCCAATCACAGCCAACTATCCAATTACACTGACCGATTACAACTGTACAGAATGATAAGTGAAAAATAAAGCAGCCAATACACTAAACGCATTTGAAGAAATTGTAATGGCTATGATAAGTATGCATATAAGTTTATTTGGAGAAAAGTGTGCAAAAGGAAATCTTCACTACTGGAGCAAATTACGCTTAACATGGGAAGAAACAATCGAGTGTTCAGATGATCAAAAAAATTATGACTCGTTTTGAAAGGCAGATTTTCTGAGTTATTGCACAACCAGCCAGACAAGCCATTTAATTTTTTCCTTCTAATTGCCAGTCTAAACTGCTTGACATAGCATGTTGACCAATCTATGGAGTGTACTATAGGGTGACAGATAGCTCTGCATAGGTCATAAATACCTTGAAAATTTATGATGATAAGACAATGGGGAAATTTTGTCACCCATTTTGCCTAGGTTTAAAATGTTTCAAACTAATTGAATTTTCATTTTTCATTATCTTAAATCCATCATTAAATCACAAAAACAGTGAAAAATATAAAATCAAACTATTTTGAAAAAGTTCCACGCAGGAAAAAATTTTAACCAAAGCATATTTTACAAGAGCACTCTCATTCTCATTCAAGTAGGCGCCACTGAGTTAGCTTCGTCTCTTGCTGTGATTTTTAACCAAGCAATTAGAAATGGAGAATGGATAGCAAAGCTCAAGCGTGGAGAATGGATACTGGTACATAAGAAGGATGATAAACAAAGGGATACAAACTATAGACCTATCACAGTGCTGTCATGCATAAATAAAGTCTATGAAATATTGCTGGGCCAACAAGTCAGTAAATTTATGGATGACAGACTCAGTGATGCTATCACTGCCTATCGTACAAAGAATAGCTGTGAGACCACGCTGATAACGCTGACCGAAACATGGAGAGCAGAACTAGACAGCAAGAGAATTGTCGGTATATTGTCATCGGATATGAGCAAGGCTTTTGACTCTCTTAGCTCTCAGTTACTCTTAAATGCAAGCCTACAATTTCTCTGACAAAGCCATACAGCTCATACAATCATATTTTCAGAGAAGAGAGAATAGAGTAAGGATAGGTTCTGTAATAAGCGACTGGGTTGTGATGAAGAGAGGATGTCCACAGGGAAGCACATTTGGACCACTTATGTGGAATATTTTCCAGAACGATTTGCCTAACATAATATCAGATGCCAATGTCTCAATGTATGCGGATGACCATCAGGTCTTTGTAGCACATGAAACAATGAAAAGAGTGGAGAAGATACTGGTGGACAATGGAGAGAAGATGACTAAATGGTATCAAGATAATCTTTTAAAGGTCAATTGCGATAAATACCAAGCTATGGTTTTGGGAAATCCAAAAGGTGAAAGGAACACTGATCTGGATATAAGTAGCGAAAAAGTTGAACGGTCACAACCCATCAAGATCCTAGGTGTAACCCTAGACGAAAACCTAAACTTTAAAGATCATTTACGTAGTCTGTGTAAGAAAGTTGCCGGTAAGATCGGAGTTTTAAGAAGGCTTAAAAATCTTATCCCAGTAAATGCCAAGTTACTTTTGTACAAATCAGCTATCATGCCACACCTTACTTATTGCCACCTAGTGTGGCATTTTTGCATGGCATCTGATAATCGTAAATTGGAGCGTCTACAAGAAAGAGCCTTAAGATTAGTGTATAGTACTACTGCCGAAAGTTATGACGCCTTACTAAAAAGAGCTAAATTAACTACTTTGCAAAATAGGAGGTTGCAGGATATACTAATTTTGATGTTTAAAGTTAAAAACAAATTAACAACGAACGAAATTGCGAACATTTTTAATATCAACGATG